>NC_067402.1:182159719-182324719 GCF_016432865.1 Antechinus flavipes | reverse complement strand
ATTCCAAAAGTCTTACTACAATTTTAATTTATCAAAGCTTAAGAAAACCATTTAATTTAGCACATAAAATTGAAAAATAAAGTTTCACCATTTTTTAACCACTTATTTTTTTTTTAAGGCATAAAAAGAGTTTAAGTCAAATAGTTCAATGGAACATAGCCACCCACCATGCTTTCTCCCAGTATCTACATTTTATTATTCCTTAGCACTGTTATATTTTCCAGAGAGCAGGTAACTAGTGCAAACAAGTCCCTTGACACAATTTAAAAAGCTGTCTGCCCCAGCTTCTCTGTAATTGAGTCACAGTTTTGGTGCTGTATGCTTTGTTTTCAGTAGCCCAGTTAAATTAAAGATTTGTGAAGCATTAGATAGTCTAGATGGATTGTAGAAAATGAGTTTGCAAAAGTTTGGCCTGAAAACCGGTAAAACCAGATGATATCCAAAATATTTGAAATTGAAACCAGAAGGAGAACAGCAAAAAAGGTGAAAAATGTAAAAGATCTGTTAACATTTATATAACAATCATTTTGTTCATCAGTAACTGTGGAAGCACCATTATTAGAATGGACATACCACCCTAACATTACAATTTTCAATGAGTTGTATTAGGAAGTAGAAATCTTATTTGGGGTGGGATGAGGCAGAAGGAAGATATAATGAAATTTATTTTATTTTTAAAGATAAATTTTTAAAGAGTGATTAATTCTCAAGATATTGTAAGGAATATGCCTTCTTATACACCTGACTTAATTAAGAAAAGAGTCAATGAATCGTGATAAAACTGTATTTACTTTGATGAGGTATTCCCCTTTACTAATAAACTGCCATGCAATCTCATGTCCCTTTCGGTTTGAATACTCTTATTAAATTTCATATTATTTATTTTCAAATCTCTAAATTCCCATCTTAGTTTGAGAAGAATTGTTGACTCAATATAATACTGTGGTAAGACTAATATTTACCATGTTTCCCTGAACCATTTTCTTTTCTCCCTATCCACAATATGGAGGCCCTTCTTTTCCTTTATCTTAGGGATCAGACTTTTTCTAAAGAAGGAGACAAATTGGTCCTTGAATCCTGAATTTACTACTGTCTTTTACTTTTTAACCACTCTGTTTTTAGCCAGTATCTGATAGTTTGGATGACTACTATTTTATAAAAGAGAGTTCTGGTATTGCTAGACTAGCTTCCTTTGTATTTTACTTTTTTTATTGTTTTTCTTGTTATTCTTGACATTCTTTTGATCTGTCTCTTGATATTCTTGATGGTTCTCTTGCTATATTTTCTTGATATTACTGATATTGATATTGTCTTGATATTTCTCTTGATATTGATGATTATTTTTTTCTTCCAGATTATTTTTGTTATTTTTTCTAGCTCTAACAAATAGCTTTTTTGGTAATTTGATTGATATGGCATTGAATAAATAAATTAGTTTAGGCAGAATTGCCATAATTAGTAGGTCATAATACCCCTGAGCAATTGATATTTTTCTTTAGGGTTTTACCCATAAGTGTTTTGCTATTGTCATCTTCTGAATTTGTGTCTTGATCTTATCTGTAAGCATAACAACTTTCTATGGTCAGATTCTTTAAAAATTATTATTATTATCTTTTGCTCATCTTTTCTGGCCTTTTTCTTTTATTTTAAGTTTGAGCTGTGTCCCTTGGTGGAAGGAACACTGTCTCAGGCTTCTTGTATCGGGGGATGCAGGTTCTGGATGTTTACCTGGTGATACACTGATGCTGCACTATCTGGTACTATGCTGAGTGGGTAAGGTGTAGAGTGCCCAGTACTGCTGCAGGCTGTGGGTGTCTGGCAACTTACTTGGTGCTAAGCTGGGGTCCTAGGGCTGGGGTTTGGGTTGTGCTGAGGTTGGTGGAATGTTTCTGTATTTCCCTAGGGCTACATAGAAACATGCGAAAGTCTGCCCTGGGAGGTTGCCAGTTTGGTTGGGGCTATCTTGTCTGCTTGTCTCCTGGCTTTGCTGAAGCACACTTGGTGGGGGAGTCTCAGTATTGGTCTTTGTCTGATCCACTATGCTAGGGCTCAGAATCTACTGTTGTTTTGCTGAGGGGAGCCTTATTATTATTGACTTGCTAGGATATGTCCTGGATTATTTTTCCTTTGACCCAGTGAGGTAGACCTTTCCTGCCAATCCAACAACTTTCTTGGACTCAGAAATAACTTCACTCAATCTTTTTGTTGGTTCTGCTATTCCTAGATTTGTTTTGGGGAAGTGATTTACTGCCTATTCCACTATCCTGGATCCTGGAAGTCTATATCCTGCCCTATTGCCCAAAAAGAGTTTGGAGGGGAGTCGGAGTCGAGAGAAATTAAGTGCCATTGTGTCATTGTCACAAAGCTTTGTTGTGGTAATCCAAAGCAAACCTCTGTTTCTTGGCTTATTTAATGATTTTCAAGTCCCTCATTTTGTCCCAAGATAAAATCTTAACTAAGAGGGCACTGGAGTTAGAGCTGCATCTGACACTTTCCTTGAGAGAAGATGATACTACTCAAAGAACAGCGATGGGGAGCTAATATAGTAGACCTATCCTTACTAAATGAGGTGTAAATAATGTTCCCTGAAGATGAAGAAGGATCAATCATACATGTAGGAAGAGAAACAGCAATTAAGAATGTCATAAAAACTAAAGGTGGAAAGCAGATACAGGAAGAAAGATAAAATTTTAAAGAAATTAAGAAGGAAAAAATTTTTAAAAATCATTGAATTCAACAATTATTTGTCAGTTTAGACAAAGAAGTTTCTTTTAGTTGGATGTAGATAGCAAAATACAGATTAAACCTAAGAATTTAGTGAGAGGTGGGGAAATTAAAGTAATAAGTATAGATCTCTTTTGTTGTAGGCTATGAAATAGGACATCCCCTTAGCAATATCAAGTGAAGGTCATTCTGGTCCCCTTCTTTCAATGGCTGAATTCCACTCCAAGGTTCTCATTGTTAAAGAATGACCCAGGTCGGTGAACTTTCATTCTCTTCCTCACTCTGATTCTGACATTCTGGATTTTGTCATCCATAAATTCATCAATTTATCATGCAACTTGGAACTTTGTTAGGAGCCTAGAGCCTCCACACTCTCAAATATCTGAACATCTAATTGTCCTGTGATTTTCACATCCTGGAACATCAGCCTTCTACCATGTCAGACCTTTCTCCTTCCCACCATCAATAAATTCATTCTACATCTTCCTTTTTATGGAAGGGCCAAGGCTAACCATTTCTTATGGTTTAGACTTGACACTGCATGTCTTTGGATTTAGTTCTTCAACACTCCCATTTTTCAACTACATTTTTGTATGATGTCTTCTTCCATTACCATGTAAGCTTCTTGAAGTCAGGGATCTGTTTTTTTTTTTTTTTTTTTTTGTATTTTTTTGTAAATTTCCAGTGCTTATTATAGTGCCTGGTATTTAATAACTACTCAATAAATTGTTGTTACCTTGCCTAATCATCTATTAAAGAGAAAGAAGTATGTTTGTAGGCAGCAGGGAAGGGGACAGTAGAGAGGAAGAAAATGAAGATAAAAGAGAAGAAGGAGTGATAAAAGGTGCATTCACTAAATTAACAAGAGTTAATGGGATCATAGGTACCAGTAGAGTTTTGGATTTAGCAAAGCAAATAAATCACTTTTCAGTTCAGAATATATAAGAAAATAGGAAATAAGGTAAATGGCTTTTAAGATAGAGTAGTGAAGAAGGATCTCATAGTGGCTGATTTCTAATTTTTTAGTAAAATAGTAGATAAAATCCTCTACTGAAAGAGAGAGGGCTTGAAGAAAAGGAAAGTTCTATAATTGTCACTATGAAGAGTGTGATATTCTCCCAGACAATAACATGATAAGAATGACATTTAAGTCCCCAAGAGCCTTGGTTTTCTCATCTGAACATACAGAAAAAATATATAGAATAATAATAATATAATACATAGAATTATAATAATAATTGATACTATATTCCTCACTGCCTTATTGTGAAAGAAGTGCTGTGTAAATGTAAATCATTATATAATTAGTAGCTATCATTATTGACATTATAACCAAGCCAGAAGGCTTGGTCCATTGTTCATTTTTGAAGTTTACCTTATTTCAGGTGTTTTTGCTCAGGTCAAGTTTTCAGAATGTTAATTCCACTGTTATCTACAAGTCCCAAGATAGAGTTTTCTAATTACTGGCCAAATTTTAGGCATACGCAAAGTATAATGAGAGACATAAAAAATACTGGAACAAGAAATCATTATGCTAGTCCCCAGTTAAGAATAATTAACTATTTTGACTTAAAAATTCCAATTATAAGGAGAAATAAATTTAGTTTCATCATATAGTTTTCTAAACTCTTTCATTGAATAGATATAGATTTTGCCACTAAGAAATTATTAGTAATCCTAGTTACAGTTGGATTTTTCTCCGTTCACCAAACTCCTTGTTTTCTGTATACTAGCATGTAGTTTGCTCAAAAAATATTTCAAGACTTTTCCTTTATGTTTAGTAACTTCTGATCATACATTACAACAGCGGTACTCAAATTTTTGTTCTCAATATCTTTATCCTATTAAAAATGATTGAGGATCTGTATAAAGAGTTATTGTTTATGTGGATTATATAGATATTGATCACATTAAAAATAAAAACTAATTATGAATTTGTAGACTCTCTGAAAGGATTTCAGAGATTCTGAGGATGCTCTGGACCAGACTTTGAGAGCCACTGCATTACAACATTGATAGATATTTTAGTATAAATCAGGGTTCACCTAAATTATATTATTATGAAGGATATAAACTTTCATATAAATATGTGTCCATGAACATGGACATTCATGAGAGCATACCCTAAGTAAATATTTCTTAGTTACACCTAAATCATCTTAATATAAAATGCTGAATAAATTCAACACAGTATTATTAGGGGATGTAGATTTCACTTTCAATTTGATTTGAATTTATTGCTATCTATGAAACATTGCACAAATGAAAATCAAATAGACTTACAACTATTTTTTCCTTTGCTGTTCTGTCCTTAGAATGATAGATTCACAGGTAGAATTGAGAGTCCAACTCCTTCTTTTATTGATGAGGGAACTGAGGTTCAGAGAGGTTAGTCACAAATGTATTAAGTGGGTTTAAATAGTACAATTTGGAATTTTTAGCTCTAATTATGCCAGAGTTAATTATGGTCCTTTAAATTAAAACAATATCAATAAAGTTTCAGTCTGTAGTTCTCATTCAAGACTTTCCATGTTATTGGCCAAATATACTTTTAAAATCTAATCTCTGCTCCTTACACGAACCCTTTACTTCAGGTTTCTAACTCTCCAGTTACACTTGTTTTTCTCTTATTTTTTAATATTTTTATCTTAGTCTAAAATGCCTTCCCTACCTCCTAACTACCTGTTCAAATCCCATGTGTTTTTTGAGGTTCAAGCCAAACATTAAAATTTTTACTAAACCTTTCCCAACCATTATTTTAAACAGAAATGATCTTTCCTTCTTCTTAATCTCTATAACATTTATTTATTTTTATCATTCAATTAGTATTTATATCTTGGACTCTTGTGTTAGTTACCTAGCCACTAACATATGCTTCCTCTCCTCACTTAAATTTTAAACGAGCACCATGAGAATAAAGGTCATATAATTTAATACAAGAAACATTCATATATTTTCTAATTTGTGAATGCATTATATTGAATGCTGAGTTTATGATAATTAAAAGAAAAAAAATGAAGTGTTTTCTAGTTGAAAGATAGTGAGTTGAAAATTATGGCCAAGTGTAGTTCTTTCTACTTCCACCACAAAGGAGTAAAATAAACAAACAAATGAATAAATGAAGCAAAAATAATATAATAAAAAGGCAAGAATGAAATTTAATTTAATTAATTCAGTTTAATCACAAAAATTTAATCATAAGGAAAAAATAAAATAAAAACACAGCAAAGTTACTAGATAGCCTTTATACTTTATACCCTGAATAAGATTTCAATCAATCAGTCAGTGATAAGATACTGGGAAGGGCAATTCAATAGTAAAGTCTTCAGAGTATAGACATAATAGAATTTTTGAAGAAATAATCAAAGAAAAAACTCAATATAATTGAGAATTATTATTGTATGCATGAGTCCCATAATAAAAACTTAGAAAAAATAATTATGCAAAATCCCTGGAAAGAATATGGACTCCAAAGTGTTTTGAATGTTTAATGAAAAAGTGAAAGGAGCTCCATATAAGAAATAAAATGGACTGCCCAGACCAGAATCATAAAACTCTTGGTTTGGAAGTGGACACATTAAAAAAATTGAATGAAAGGAGCTAAGCTATAAGTGAAATTTTTTAAAAGAAGAAAAAAGAAAAAAAAAGTTATAAGGTATCTATTATCCCAGAACAACAGAACACAGTATAAAAACATAATATTGACATTATTGGTCTTCCAGAAAAAAAAAACAACAACAACAAAACATGATATTGTAAAATAAAACAAACAAAAATAATGTGACAATTCAAACAATCATAAAGGAAAGTATTCTGATGGAGGGGAAGGGAAAAGATATATAATACATGGACACCACCACAAAAAAGCAAATGAATAAGTGACTAAATTAAGAGATACTCAGAAAAATAAGATTGTCAAAATTCAAATGCTCTTGGATCAAAGAAAAAATACTGCAAGAGGCTAGGGGGAAAAACAAAAAAACCAGATTTGATATTCCATGGAACCTCAGTGAGAATTCTGTTTTAGCTACAGGAGAATTAAAATGTTATCTATCAAAAATCAAAATTAATTGGTTAAGGGAGAATAATAAGAATAACATTTCTTTCAAACTTTAACATAACTTTTATTTTTAGTGGGGAATGGACTTTACCATTATGACTTCTCAGAATTCCTGTTGAGATCTCCAGAGTTGGGCAGAATCTTTGGAAGAAAATAAAAGAAAAAAGTAAGGTTCAGAAAGGTAACTAGGTCTGAAAAATTTGAAATACCTGAGTGGTGATCAAATTGTGCATCCTGAAAGAAAAAAAAAGAAGTCTACTCCTAAAAATTAATAAGGAAAAGCAAAGATATGCTATGGATTTTAATATTTTTTAAGAGGAGGGGAAAAGTATACTCTCAGGGGTCCTCAAACTATGGCCCGCAGGCCAGATACAGCAGCTGAGGACATTTACCCCCCTCACCCAGGGCTATGAAGTTTCTTTATTTAAAGGTCCATAAAACAAAGTTTTTGTTTTTACTATAGTCCGGCCCTCCAACAGTCTGAGGGACAGTGAACTGGCCCCCTATTTAAAAAGTTTGAGGACCCCTGCGGTCTAGGCGATATGAGGAATAAACCCTTTCTTGTAACTGGAGAAGAGTTTGAGATGGATAATCACATTATCATATTTTTTGTACCTTATGTGGGAGAGAAGTATTAAACTAACTACCAAATTGAATGTCTACAGAGCTGCTGTGCGGAGTTCATTATTGTGTGCCCGTAAACCCTGGACAGTATCCCAGTGCCATTTCAGAAAACTGAAATCACTTCTACTTGAATTGTATTAGGAAGATTTCAAAGATCAACTGGAAGGATAAGTCACAAGAGACTAGGCTACTTTCTCTAAATAAACTGATAAGCATTCAAAGTCTACTGCAGAGGGCAACCATGTTCCTAGAATGTCATTTATATCTGTGCCCTTCTCTCTCACATGATCTCTCATTAATTCTCACTTGGATTACCAAAAACCTCATCTCCATATCTAGTCTCTCCATTCTTCACTTTTTCTTCCACACAATTGTTGAATTGATAGTCCTAAAGCACATGTGTAGCTACATCAATTCCCCATTCAGGAATCTTCATGGTTTCCTATTTTCTCCAGGAAGAAATGTGAACTCCACTGCCTAACATTTGAAAGGACTTTCATAATCTGAAACCAGTCTTATCTAACTGGCTAATTATACTTCCAGTCTCCTACTATACTCTACATTTATGACAAATTACAAGATCTATTGACCTTCATATAATTTCATATAACATTGACCATCTCACTATTATGCCTTAGTACAACACAGGTTATTTACCAGAGCTGTGAACTTCTTTAAATACCTAGCCTACTTTAAGGCTTACATTAAATATCTCCTACTCTAAAGGCTTCTTAAAATTTTTCCACATATAACGCCCTTTCACTTGAAAAATTTTTGTGATTGCAGGATTAAAATATATATAAAATAAATATAATATAAAAATAAAATAAAATAATATAATATAATATAAATATATATAATAATAAATAAATAAATATAATATAAAAATAAAATATATATAAAATAGACATACAAATCAACAATTGACTTATAATAAATCATACTTTCACATTCCCCACATTCAGTGATGACATTCAATGTGGGTTTATAAACCACAGTTTAAGAAGCTGGGGTCTAAAGGATATTTGCTATTGCTCTGAGTTCGTGTTTCCACAACAATAGTTTGCATATATTTTACATTGGTTTTGCATACATTTTACAATTATTTTTATTTTAATATATTTTGTATTTTATTAGAGTAGAATTTTCTACTCTAATAATGAAAGTTCTTTGAGTAAAAGGACTATTTGGTTCTTTACATCCTCAGTGGCTATTAATGCACCTACTATGTTTCTTAATTATTATTTGTCTTAAAATAATTTTCATAAATTATAAGTTAAAGTCACAAATGATATATTACTAATTATTATGTTTTTATGAGTCAAACTTCAGTTATTTGATTTGGGCAAGGAGAGATTGAAAAAAGGAGTATAGTATATATAAAATAGTATAGTATATAGTATAGTGGGACAGGGAAAGCAAAGAAGATTACAAAATAAACTTCATTTAAGGAGGAATGATGGGTGAAAGGTTAAATAAAAAGAAAATATAATGAAATCTAGGTAAAGGGAAATGGCTAGATAATCATATTGTTTCAACTGCTGATTTAATTTCCTTTTCCCTCCTTTCTTTTAAAGAAAGAGTTAGGAAGCAGAGAGGAAACATTCACTTATGATAATAAGGAAACTATCAATGAAAAAAAATTCTCACAACAAATATACACATACATACAAATACACACACATGTGTGTGTGTATACATACACACATATAACCACAACCCAAAACTCTAACCCAAACTCTAAATAACATACTATATATTATATGTGTGATATATATGTGTATATACATATATATGCATGCATGTATACACACACACATATATATACACACACATGTGTGTGTGTGTAATATTATGATCATGAGCAAAGTCACCTTAACTTTCATATGTCCCAAGTAGCTCTCTCAAATTTTAAACTGTAAATAAGTTATAGATCTACATCATTGGTGAGAGTTTCCACTCCAAACTTTCCTTACATCAGTGGGAAAAAAAATCCTGCTTCTTTCATGAAAATATTATTTTATTTTTGTGGTGAATTTCTATGATTCTTCAATTACACTGCTATACCATTTGTTCATGATGGCATTTTTTTCTTTCCTCATGACAACACACTTTTTTTTTTTTCTTTTCTTATTGCTATTCCTAGAATTCCTAGCCTGCAGCTAAGTGTTACAGAGTATAGGACCTTGAGTTAGAAATTTAGGAAGACTCATCTTCCTGAGTTCAAATTTGGCCTCAGGCAGGAACTTGACCTTAGGCATCACTTAATCCTATTAAATTTACTTTTCTCATCTGTAAAACAAGCAGAGAAGAAAATGGCAAACCACTCCAGCATTCTTGACAAAAAAAAAAATCTCAAATGGGGTCATAAAGAATCAGTGACAACTAAAAAATGACTAAATGACATATTGAATAAAACTGGTGTCAATAAAGGCCATTGTAGTTGCATGCACAGTCAGTTTATTGGTTCTTTGCACCTTGCTTTTGTAGATATAGCTATTTAGAGGCATAAAATTTTCCCTATAGACAAATTTAGAGGCATACCAATAATTTTAATATTTTTCTCATTTTGATGGCTTATTTAAAATAACTATATTATATTAAGTAGTATAATGTGGAATTTCCATAATTTGTTCATTGACTTCCACATTAATTAGTATTATTATATTATCCATTTAAATATGAATTTTATTATTGTATTTTAAAAATTATCATCTTGTATTATGGTCCATTATGTGCATTTTTAATATTTCTGTCTTCCTGAAAGAATGCTTTACAGTCAATTATTATGCATTTGCCATGAAATGCTGGAAAAGAGATATTCCCCTCATGATTTACTATTCCACAATTAAATTCTATCATATGTATTTTTAGTCCAAAACTCTGTTCTGATGCTTGACCTTCTTACTGTTTATCTTTTTATTAGAGTTAGCTAAATCTGAAACAGGCTTGTTGAAGTCATCAACAACTATTGTCTTAATCCCTTGAAGTTCCAATAATTAATTTATTACAGAAAGAGACAGAGAGGAGGAGAATCAAAGAGAGACATAAAGGGAGACAGAAAGCCCCTTTGACTTTCCATGAGAGTAATTTCCTATTTCCTTCAGATTGAATAATTTAATGTGACAAATAAAAACAATTAAGCAATTCTTTTGTCTCTTATCCTACTTAATTTACCTCATTAAAATTATTCTCAACATGGCAGGGGAGAGAGATGATTATCTTGAAACATTTACTCAAATATCTTTCTGGAAGTTCTATTCAATTTATTTTTCTCAAGCTGGGATAATTTCTTTAAAAAGATTCATAAGCCAAATTATAATTCAATACTAAGCACATTTTAAACTTAGGTCCAGTGGATGGATTGTGTTTGGCCAGCATTCAACTGTAAAGCTTCTCTATCTGTGCAGTGGACATGGCATTGGTTTGAGAATCAGAAAATGTGGTTCTGTATCCTGATACTGCCACTTTCTGGGTATATGACCTTAGACAAGTATAATCCCTCTGGTCCTGTTTGCTCATCCATAAAATGATGGGATTTGATTAAATAGTATTCAGAGTCCCTTACTGCTCTAAATTTATGATCTTATGTGCATGGGGGACAGCATGCCATCATGTGTTAGCATGTAACAGGTCAATAATATGGAAGATAAAATATTTCACAGTTTCTTTGGATTATTCATGAATATTGCTTTTTATTGTGACTGAACTTTTTTATACAATATAGAAGGAATCATTTCAAAGAGAATAGACATTCATTTTAGGGCTTAGTTTTCATTTGTTCTTGTTCATTTTCCTAATGTTGCCTTTTTGCTTTCAGATACACTGCTTGAAAGAAATACTAGAGTCTCAAATGATGGAACCAATATTTCATAATGGAATTTTACAGTTTTAGTATAAGTCAATTTAAATGTTAAAATGTGAAATTACTGATGCAAGAGTTCATTTAAGACTATTATTCACTCATAGAGGTTTGAAGAATGAGACCCAGCTTCTTCTATATCTAAGAGTTCAGATAGGTTTATACACTAGGAAGTCAACTCAAATTGTAATGATGGATTCAGTAGGGTGCAGAAATTCCCATTTGTTTGGTGCAGTTGAAAGGACAAAGGATGCATTATTTGTCTTCATAGATCCTTGATTCAAATCCCAGCCACAGTTCAAATCCCAATCCCACCATTTGCTACCTACATGGCATTGAGTGAAAATCTAAATATTTCTAGGCCTAAAGTCCCTTGGTGCAGAAATTAAAAATATATTTTAAAAAGAGGTTTAGATGACTCTAATATCTCTAAAGCTATGCTCTTATCACAGATTCCAAGTTCTTTAAAATAAGCTATATGTTTTTTCACAGAATGTCTAAACTAGCAGAGGATATTTATAAAATATGAAATATCCTATATCCATAACATAAATGGATATTTCATTGTATTTAATAAAAATATTTATATATAATATTTAGTATAATTAGTAAGCATATTTTATATTACATTTGATACTTTTACATGTATATCTATATGGTAGGGCATATGTTGCATGAATATTCACTGTGAACTAGTTTTGAACTGGCTTTAAATTAAAAATGTATAGAAATAAAACTTTATTTGATGGCTTAATGGCTATTAAATTTAATTCTATATTTGTCTGTGATTAGGAAAGATGTTTTGTGTTCAAAGCTTTTGAGATAAAATCAACCATTATAAAAGACAAAATACTATATAACTAATTTTAATGTGTTTTTAAAAAATAGAGATAGAGACCTGTGTTGTGTTATGGGAGTCATCTGCCAGTGGCTGCTAGAGGTCTAACTCTTCATGTGAGAGGTTGATGATGATACAAGGAGACTTGGAGGCAATTGCTGTTCTCTGACTGTAAGGTTCTGGAAGTCTTGCGACCAGCCTTGTTTTTAAAAGAATAATCACCAGGAGAATAGTCAGGGATAAAGTCCAAAGTCTTTATTATCTCCTTCACAGTTTGTCTCCTTCACCTGGAGGCCTGGCTAGATTTCTGGAGGCCCTCTAGAATGGGTCTTGGTTTCAGTGGAGGAAGCAGGAGAGCGACCACAAGGCTGATGAAGATAGAATGTCTCTCTTCCAATTCTTGTTGGCTTTTATATACTCTATTATAAGTACATCATCTTAGGTGTCAATCTTGTAGAACTATATTAAGTACTAAATACATGTAAACTAGAAAATCATTATCTTAATTCTACTGATATCACACCTTGTTTTAGGATAAAATCAATCATACTGAGCCTTAAGAGTTCCTTCCCTTTACATCTGACCTTTCTCCTGAGAGGCCACTTTTTTATGGGAGCAAAAATCTGGAAACAAAAGATACCCATTAATTGGGAAATAGATAAATAATGTAGTGTTAAACTATTGACCTCTAAAGAATGAAAAATAGGATGATTAGAGACAAATATGGAAATAATTTTATGAATTAATGAAACAATATGCTTACAACAATGTAAATGGGAAGGATAGCAGGCATAAAACAATAAAAAAAATGTAGCAAAACTGCAAATAATACATATGGTCCCAAAGAAGAAATATGAGCAAATTTTCCTTATTTTTTTTCCAGAGTGAGAAGTTTGAAGTCTATGGTTATAAGATATTGCACATAATTTCAGATTTTCTAATTTTTTGATCTATCATGACAATCTCTTATTTTTCTTTTGTTCAAAAAATTTGCTGTATGAGATTGTACCTCAACATTAGAAAGATCAGGCAATCACAATTGGGATGTAAGTAGGCCAATTGTATGGAGGTCCTCAAATGTGATTGGGTATGAGTACATAGGGACTTCCTTTGTGGGTGGGACCTCCAGCGCGCATCAGAATGTAGACTGATTCAGAGAAATGGGATGGGGGACCCAAAACAAAAAAATACTTGGGGCATGATGGCAGCCAATGCTACACCCAGAGAGTCTTTAGAAGTTCAGTACTCAGACATGACCAATCAGATAAGAAGCAATCTGATGGGAGAAAGGGATTACAATTGGGGAGAATAGAGTTGTATGCAGCTGGGAATACTGAAATACACCCTGGAGAGGTGAAATCTGTCCCTGTCTGGCCTATGGATCACTTGCCCCCAGGCACAGTAGGCTTAATCATTTCACCTCCTGGGAGGATGTACAAAACAGTGTTCATCTATACACTGATGTGGGAAACTGGGGATTGTGTAGATAATATCCCAGTCACTAATATAGGTAGACAATGTGTGACTTATCAACCAGGAAAAGTAGTAGCATTAGCTTTACTGATACAGACTCCTAATAGGAATGTGGTGATAGTTGTCCAGATTCTGATTCCAAGCAATAAAATCCAGGAATATTCTGAACTGCAGCAGTTACAGCTGACTATTATGTGCTATCTATATAAATGGCATACCATTAGAAGGATTGGTAGACACAGGTGCAGATCATACAGTTATTAAAGGTACCAACTGGCCAAAGATTAAGGCAGACACCTACATGTCTGGTGTAGGAGGATCAATAGCAACTGAAGTTAGTGCTACTCCTTTGAGATGGAGTTTTGAAGGTGAAATGGGAGTTTTTACTTCTTTTATAGTTGAAAACTCCCCATCAATCTGTGGGGAAGAGTCATTTTACAATTAGGATTACAAATGAGTACTTCGGTTTTTTAGGCAGGGCTGCTGTTGAAGGCCTGCCAGCACTTCCACCTGTTCCTATCCAATGGAAAACTGATACACCAGTGTGGATAGAACAGTGACCCTTAACTAGAAATAAAATTCAGGCCTTATTAGATATAGTACAGGAGCAACTTGACCAAGGAACACGTAGAACCTTTTCTAAGTCCTTGGAATTCTCCTGTATTTGTTGTAAGAAAGAAATCTGGAAAATGGAGGATGTTGACTGATTTAAGAAAAGTAAATGAACAGATGGAAACTATGGGAACTCTTCAGCCTGGACTTCCATCTCCTGGTCAATTGCCTAAAGAATGTCCTCTTTGGGTTATAGACATTAAGGATTGTTTCTATTCTATTCCTCTAGATAAGGAGGATATGAAAAGATTTGCCTTTTCAGGGCCCAGTGTGAAGTTACCTGAACCTTATAAAAGATATGAATGGACAGTTTTGCAACAGGGAATGAAAAATAGTCCTACTATGTGTCAAATGTAGGTGGCTGCTGCTCTTCCTCTAGTAAGAAAAGCATTTCCAAAAGTAATGTTATTATATTACATGGATAATATATTGGGATGTACACCTGAGGAACAAATGTTAGAAGCATGTCTACAAAAAACCATAGAAACATTAAGGAACTACAAATTGCACATAGCTCCAGGAAAAAATTTAAAGACGTTCCTTTTCAGTATTTAGGATATGAAGTACACCCTAAGGTGCTAACAGTACAAAAAACCTTTCTTAAGGAGAGAGAAGTTGAACACCTTAAATGACTTTCAGAAATTGATAGGAGATATCCAATGGATGCACATCCAGTGTTAGGCTTGACCACCTATCAATTGCAACAATTATATGACATTTTAAGGGGAGACAGTGCTTTAAACTCACCACGCCAGCTTACAAAAGAAGCTCAAGAGGCTTTGATAGAAATTGAACTGGCATTATCCAATGTGATTGAAAGAATCACTCAAAAACCCTTGGAAATATCAGTTTTTGCTACAAACGAGGCACCCACAGCAGTTTTTTATCAAGGAGACAGTCTGATAGAGTGGGTGAACCTCCCAGCACAACCAGAACAAAGCCTTATTCCTTACCCAGTGCTTGTGGCTAGAATTTTATTAAAGGCCATTAAGCGTGTAGTACAATTATCTGGGATAAGACCTGAGAAGATATACACCTTTTATACTAATGCACAAATTAATGTATGCTGTGAAACCATCCCAGAGTGGCAAATTTTATTGGTCATGGCTCCAAATTTTACACAAGGGTCTCCATTAAAGATAACCAGACTATTACATAATTGGCGATAGCTTCTTGAAGAAAATGTTTCTAAAGTTCCTCTTAAAAGACCAACTGTCTTTACAGATGCATCCAAACATAATATTTCTGCTGTTTACTCTTGTGACTTAACTATAGAGTAGTAAAAATTCCTTTTCAGTCCACTCAGCAGAATGAATTGTATGCAATCATTCTAGCTCTTACTTATTATCCAGGAGATATAAATATAATATCTGATTCAGCCTATTTAGTAGGTGTAGTACAAAGAACTGCCTCAGCCCAAATAAAATTTGTAGCTTCCAATATATATCAGCTCTTTAAGGAACTTCAAGAGCAAGTGAGAAAGCATCCAGGTAAGATTTATATCTTACATTTCTACTCTCATAGTAGACTTCCAGGTCCTATTTTTGATGGTAATTCAAAGGCAGATAGCATTCTAACTATATTGGCCAATACTCCTTTATTTCAGGAAGCCCAAGAATCTCATCTAAATATCATCAGGCTGCTCCAGCTTTATGTTTACAATTTGGAATAAGAAGAGAGGAATCTAGGAGTATAATAAAAGCCTGTACAGCTTTCCTTCCTTTCCTTTCTTCTGTGCTCCCTCCAAGGAAGAATCTTTGTGGTTTGAGATCTAAAGAAATTTGGCAAATTGATGTGACCTGTTAGAATTCTTATAAGGTGCTAAGTCAGTGGAATTGATAGAGACAATGGTTGTTCAGCAGGGTGCTTAACAGTTCCCTAAATGCACTTAGTACTTATTAAGAGTTCCACAAGATTCACACCTTTAAGAGAGCATATATATGCTAGGAGCCTCAACCAGGATGCACTTCAGAAGCCCACAAGCCCACTCCCAGAGGTGGAGTCAGATTCATTCCAACTTCCACCTTTGTGCTGGCTGGAGATTCAGAGGAAGAAAGGCTGAAGCTGGCAAAGACAAAGGAGTAGCAGCAAGAGCTCTTGGAACCAAGGAGAGAGATAGGCCTCTAAGAAAGCTAACCAGGCTATTTTGAAGGAGACAATAAAGAATTTGGACTTTAACTCCTGGCTGCATTTGAGATAATTATTATACTGAATTGAAACTAAGGCTGCCTCCAGAAGTCCCCCAAAAAATCTGTTCCCAGAGAACATTATACTTTAGAGAAGAACATTACAGCGACCCATTATAAATCTTTTTGGTTGTCTGTCTTTTATCTTTTTAAAAATGTCTTTTAACATTTTCAGGATTCACTTTTGCAATACCAGCAGCAAAAGAGACAGCCCCAGTGGTCACTGAATTCCTTATACAAGCATTTGCAATTATGGGTGTGCCACAAGCAATAAAAACAGATAATGGACCTGCATATACTTCTAAACATTTTGCACACTTTTGTGCACAGTATCAGATTTTACATACCACTGGCATACCCTTTAATCCTCAAGGACAGGCAATAGTAGAGAGGAGAAACAGAGACATTAAGATGCTGCTCCAAAAAAAAAAAAAGGAAAGTAGGAGCCACAGACAACCCTAGAGAACTTCTAAATCTAGCCCTTTGTACTATTAACTTCTTGGTTTTTGACAAAGATGCACTGGCTCCGGCAGACAGGTTTTATAACAGGTTTTATAAAAGTTTATAAAAACTATCTTTTAGATAATACCTATTCAACAATGATTCTATTAGCATATGTTTGAAAAATGGCCCTTTTCACTGTTTGGTGCTGGCTCAATGTTTGGGGTTAAGATAATCATAGGCAAGGATTAGAGAGTAGGATGACAGAGGCCAGAGACTCTCTTGGCAGCAGGACAAGAAGAAGAAAGGTGGAGCTTCTGGACTCCTGAATCGAGAAGAGATCTTTGACAAAGCTCCTGGCAGATTGCCTGCTTGTTTAACTTCTCCCCCTAAAGACCAAGGACTTTTACTTATTCTGAATCTGGCTGATTCTGAGACCTCCAGGGAGCTAGCCCAGATATTATAATACAACTTAAAAATTATTGGCCTGATTTCCGGTTAAGATGGCGGAGAGGAGGCACACAGCTATGTAAGCTCCACGCTTTCTCTCACTATCCATTTCATTACAAGCCTCTGAATTAATGCTTGACTGAAAAAAAACCCACAAATAGTTACCAAGAGAAGCCATCCTTGAGATTCGCCAAGAAAGGTCTGTCTTTACTGGAGGGCTGGGACGGTTTTAGATCGGGCGCAGGCTGAGGGCAGCGGCAGTGAGAGCATGGGAGCAGACTGGAGAGGAGGTGGGGAGTGATCGCAGCCGTCTCTGTGGGGAGAGCTTCGCTACAGGTTTGGATAATTTCCTCCGGCAGCAAGTCAGCAGCCCAGCAGAGAAGCTAAAAACACCGGGGCTGAAGAACACAACCCCAAACAGCTGGAGTCTCCCGGGACCTGGCCGCCCCCCCCTTCCCCCCCCTCAGTGACTCAGCACGCTTTGGGATCTCAGAGCGCAGGCGCAGCACAGTCCTGCTAGTGCCTCACTGCTGCCCCCTGCAGTCTGTAGAGGAAGCTCGATAACACACCCAGCCCCCCCCCCAAAGAAAGACTCCAGTTTTTTCTGTTTTTCTTTGGTAGTTTGTCTTTGATTATTAGACAGAATGAGCAAGAAGCTGAAGAGGACTTTAACCCTTGACAGCTTCTATACAGATAGAGAGCAGACTCTAAATCCTGAGGAGACTAAAAACAGGCAGTCCCCAGGTGATTCCCCAAAGGAGGAGATCGTCTGTTCCTCAGCACAGATGAACCTCATAGAGGTGATTAAAAAGGCTCTCACAAGGGAGCTAGAAGAAAAATGGGAAAAGCAGAGTGAGGCTTGGCAAAAGGAGAGGGAAGCTTGGGAAAAGGAGAGGGAGGCTTGGGAAAAGGAGAGGGAGGCTTGGCAAAAGAGCCTGGAGAAAGTTAAAGAGAGAGTGGATAAAGAAGTAAAATCCTTGAAAAATAGGATTAGTGAACTGGAAACAGAAAACAGCTCTCTAAAAAACAAAATTGGCGAAATGGAAAAAAATTCCACAGAACAAAAGAACTCAATGGGACAATTAGAAAAAGATTTTAAAAAAGTGAGTGAAGAAAATACTTCACTGAAAATCAGACTTGAACAAGTGGAATTGAATGACTCGAGGAGACAAGAAGAATCAGTCAAGCAAATCCAAAAAAATCAAACAATGGAAAAAATGTGAAATACCTTCTGGGGAAGACAACAGACCTGGAAAACAGATCCAGGAGAGACAATCTGAGAATCATTGGACTCCCAGAAAAACATGATGAAAAAAAGAGCCTGGACACTATCTTCCAGGAAATTATCAAAGAGAACTGCCCAGAAGTCATAGGAACAGAGGAAAAAATAAACATTGAAAGGATTCATCGATCACCCACTGAAAGGGATCCTAAAATCAAAACACCAAGGAATATAGTGGCCAAATGCCAGAACCCTCAGATGAAGGAAAAAATATTGCAAGCGGCTAGAAAAACCCAATTCAAGTATCAAGGAGCCACAATAAGGATCACCCAGGATCTGGCAGCATCCACATTAAAAGATCGAAGGGCCTGGAATATGATATTCCGAAAGGCTAAGGAACTTGGTATGCAACCAAAAATAACTTACCCAGCGAGAATGAGCATCTTTTTCCAGGGAAGAAGATGGACATTCAACGAAGTAAGCGAATTTCATCTATTTCTGATGAAAAAACCAGAACTTAACAAAAAGTTTGATCTACAAATATAGAACTCAAGAGAAATCTAAAAAGGTAAAGATTAATCTTGGGAACTATATTTTGACTATATAGATGTATAAAGAATACATGTATACCTTGTTCTAGAAATTGATGTGGAAAGGACATTGTACCAGAAAAAGGGTAAAGTGGGGGTAGTACATCTCATGAAGAGGCAAAGAAAACCTATTATATCTGAGAGAAAGAATGGAGGGGGATGAATATAGTGGGTATCTTACTGCCTTCAGAATTGGCTTTAAGTGAAAAATCTTAAGACATATTCAATCTATGGTGAAACTTCTCCCACCTCATTGAAAAGTGAGAAGGGAAAAGTGAAAAGGGAAGGAATAAGCTAAGCGGAAGGGAATACGGGAACTGGGAGGGAAAGGGGTAAGATAGGGGAGGAACTCTAAGGCGGGGGGAGGGATACTAAAAAGGGAGGGCTGTGAGAAGCAAGTGGTGCTCACAAGCTTAATACTGGGAAGGGGGGAAAGGGGAAAGAAGGGAGAAAAGCATAAACCGGGGTTAACAAGATGGCAAGTAATACAGAATTGGTCATTCTAACCATAAACGTGAACGGGTAAACTCCCCCATAAAGAGGAAGCGGTTAGCAGAATGGATTAAAAGCCAGAATCCTACAATATGTTGTTTACAGGAAACACACCTGAAGCGGGGAGATACATGCAGGTTAAAGGTAAAAGGTTGGAGCAAAATCTACTATGCTTCAGGTGAAGTCAAAAAAGCAGGGTAGCCATCCTGATCTCAGATCAAGCTAAAGCAAAAATTGACCTAATTAAAAGAGATAAGGAAGGGCACTATATCTTGCTAAAGGGTAGCATGGATAATGAAGCACTATCTATATTAAACATATATGCACCAAGTGGGGTAGCATCTAAATTCTTAAAAGAGAAACTAAGAGAGCTGCAAGAAGAAATAGACAGTAAAACTATAATAGTGGGAGATCTTAACCTTGCACTCTCAGAATTAGATAAATCAAACCACAAAATAAATAAGAAAGAAGTCAAAGAAGTAAATAGAATACTAGAAAAGTTAGATATGATAGATCTCTGGAGAAATGTAATGGAGCCAGAAAGGAGTACACTTTCTTTTCAGCAGTTCATGGAACCTATACAAAAATTGACCATACATTAGGACATAAAAACCTCAAACTCAAATGCAGTAAGACAGAAATAGTAAATACATCCTTTTCAGACCACGATGCAATGAAAATTACATTCAACAAAAAGCCAGGGGAAAGTAGACCAAAAAATAATTGGAAACTAAATAATCTCATACTAAAGAATGAATGGGTGAAACAGCAAATCATAGACATAATTAATAACTTCACCCAAGAAAACGATAATAATGAGACATCATACCAAAATGTATGGGCTGCAGCCAAAGCGGTAATAAGGGGAAATTTCATATCTCTAGAGGCCTATTTGTATAAAATAGAGAAAGAGAAGGTCAATGAATTGGGCTTGCAACTAAAAATGCTAGAAAAGGAACAAATTAAAAACCCCCAGTCAAACACTAAACTTGAAATTCTAAAAATAAAAGGAGAGATCAATAAAATTGAAAGTAAAAAAAACTATTGAATTGATTAATAAAACTAAGAGTTGGTTCTATGAAAAAACCAACAAAATAGAGAAACCCTTAGTAAATCTGATTAAAAAAAGGAAAGAGGAAAATCAAATTGTTAGTCTTAAAAATGAAAAGGGAGAACTCGCCACTAACGAAGAGGAAATTAGAGCAATAATTAGGAGTTACTTTGCCCAACTTTATGCCAATAAATTCGACAACTTAAATGAAATAGAAGAATATCTCCAAAAATATAGCTTTCCCAAACTAACAGAGGAAGAGCTAAATATCCTAAACAGTCCCATCTCAGAACAAGAAATAGAACAAACTATCAATTCACTCCCTAAGAAAAAATCCCCAGGACCAGATGGATTTACATGTGAATTCTACCAAACATTTAAAGAACAATTAACTCCAATGCTAAATAAACTATTTGAAAAAATAGGGATTGAAGGAGTCCTACCAAACTTTTTTTTTTATGACACAGACATAGTACTGATACCTAAACCAGGTAGGCTGAAAATAGAGAAAGAAAATTATAGACCAATCTCCCTAATGAACATTGATGCTAAAATCTTAAATAAAATATTAGCAAAAAGATTACAGAAAATCATCCCCAGGATAATACACTGTGACCAAGTAGGATTTATACCATGAATGCAGGGCTGGTTCAATATTAGGAAAACTATTAGCATAATTGACTATATCAATAGCCAAACAAACAAAAACCATATGATCATGTCAATAGATGCAGAAAAAGCATTTGATAAAATCTAACATCCATTCCTAATAAAAACACTTGAGAGCATAGGAATAAATGGACTTTTCCTTAAAATAGTCAGGAGCAACTAAGGAGATTGAATGTAAATCAATACATGCTATGTTCATTTCTTTTTTTCTGTTTTTTTTTCTCTCCCATGGTTTTCCATTTGCTCTGATTTTTCTCTCCCAATATGATTCATAAAGCAATGTATATTTTAAAAAAATTTCTATAATTAAAAAAAATAGTCAGGAGCATATATTTAAAACCATCAGTAAGCATCATATGCAATGGGGAAAAACTGGAATCTTTCCCAGTAAGATCTGGAGTGAAGCAAGGTAGCCCACTATCACCATTATCATTTAATATCGTATTAGAAACACTAGCCTCTGCAATAAGAGTCGAGAAAAATATTAAAGGAATTAGAGTAGGCAATGAGGAAACCAAACTATCACTCTTTGCAGATGATATGATGGTATACCTAGAGAACCCCAGAGATTCTACTAAAAAGCTATTAGAAATAATTCACAATTTTAGCAAAGTAGCTGGATATAAAATAAATCCCCATAAATCCTCAGCATTTTTATGCATCACCAACAAAACCCAACAGCAAGAGATACAAAGAGAAATTCCATTCAGAATAACTGTTGATAGCATAAAATATTTGGAATCTATCTACTAAAGGAAAGTCAGGAATTATATAAGCAAAATTACAAAAAAGTCTCCACACAAATAAAGTCAAACTTAAATAATTGGAAAAATATTAAGTGCTCTTGGATAGGCCAAGCGAATATAATAAAGATGACAATACTCCCTAAACTAATCTATTTATTTAGTGCTATACCAATCAGACTTCCAAGAAAATATTTTAATGATCTAGAAAAAAATAACAACAAATTTCATATGGAACAATAAAATGTCGAGAATCTCAAGGGAATTAATGAAAAAAAAAATCAAATGAAGGTGGCCTAGCTGTACCTGATCTAAAATTATATTATGAAGCAGCAGTAAACAAAACCATTTGGTATTGGCTAAGAAATAGATTAGTTAGTTGATCAGTGGAAAAGGTTAGGTTCACAAGACAGAATAGTCAACTATAGATTTCTAATGTTTGAAAAACCCAAAGATCCTAACTTTTGGGATAAGAATTCATTATTTGATAAAAACTGCTGGGATAACTGGAAATTAGTATGGCAGAAATTAGGCATGGACCTACACTTAACACCATATACCAAGATATGATCAAAATGGGTCCATGACCTAGGCATAAAGAACGAGATTATAAATAAATTAGAGGAACATAGGATAGTTTATCTCTCAGACTTGTGGAGGAGAAAGAAATTTGTGACCAAAGATGAACTAGAGACCATTACTGATCACAAAATAGAAAATTTTGATTACATCAAATTAAAAAGCCTTTGTACAAATAAAACTAATGCAAACAAGATTAGAAGGGAAGCAACAAACTGGGAAAACATCTTCACAGTTAAAGGTTCTGATAAAGGTCTCATTTCCAAAATATATAGAGAACTGACTCAAATTTATAAGAAATCAAGCCATTCTCCAATTGATAAATGGTCAAGGATATGAAAAGACAATTTTCAGATGATGAAATTGAAACTATTACCACTCATATGAAAGTGTTCCAAATCATTATTGATCAGAGAAATGCAAATTAAGACAACTCTGAGATACCACTACACACCTGTCAAATTGGCTAAGATGACAGGAAAAAATAATGATGAATGCTGGAGGGGATCGGGAAAACTGGGACACTGATGCATTGTTGGTGGAGTTGTGAACGAATCCAACCATTCTGGAGAGCAATCCGGAATTATGCCCCAAAAGTTATCAGACTGTGCATATCCTTTGATCCAGCAGTGTTTCTATTGGGCTTATATCCCAAAGAAATACTAAAGAAGGGAAAGGGACCTGTATGTGCCAAAATGTTTGTGGCAGCCCTGTTTGTAGTGGCTAGAAACTGGAAATTGAATGGATGCTCATAATTTGGAGAATGGCTGGGTAAATTGTGGTATATGAATGTTATGGAATATTATTGTTCTGTAAGAAATGATCAGCAGGATGAATACAGAGAGGACTGGCGAGACTTACATGAACTGATGCTAAGTGAAATGAGCAGAACCAGGAGATCATTATACACTTCGACAACGATATTGTATGAGGATGTATTCTGATGGAAGTGGATTTCTTTGACAAAGAGACCTAACTGAGCTTCAGTTGATAAATGATGGACAGAAGCAGCTACACCCAAAGAAAGAACACTGGGAAACAAATGCAAACTATCTGCATCTTTGTTTTTCTTCCCGGCTTATTTTTACCTTCTGATCCAATTCTCCCTGTGCAATAAGAGAACTGTTCAGTTCTGCAAACATATATTGTATCTAGGATATACTGCAACATATCCAACATATAAAGGACTGCTTGCCATCTAGGGGAGGGGGTGGAGAGAGGGAGGGGAAAAATTGGAACAGAAACAAGTGCAAGGGATAATGTTGTAAAAAAATTACCCTGGCATGGAATCTGTCAATATAAAGTTCTTATAAAATAAAATATTAAAACAAAACAAAACAATAACAACAAAAAAAAAAAAAAAAAAACCAAATTCCTTCTATGACATAAGTATAGTATTGATACCAAAACCAGAAAGGGCCCAAACAGAGAAAGAAAATTACACACAAATTTTCCTAATGAATATTGACACAAAAATTTTAAATAAAATTATTAGTAAAGAGGTAACAGAAACTTATCAACAGGATAATACATTATGACCAAGTGGGATTTATACCAGGAATGAAGGGCTCTCTCAGTATCAGGAAAACTATAATCATAATTGACTGTATCAGTAATGAAACCAACAGAAATCATATGATAATCTCAATAGATGTAGAAAAAGCTTTTGACAAAATACAGCACTTATTCCTATCAAAAACACCACAGAGCATAGGAATAAAGGGAGCTTTCCTTAAAATAATAATATTTATCTAAAACGTACAGCAAGCGTTATTTGTAATTGAAAGAAGCTGAATGCATTTCCAATAAAATCAAGGATGAAACAAGAATACCCAATTATCATCACTATTATTCAACATTGTACTAGGAATGTTATCAATAAGAAAAGAAAAAGGAATGAAAGAAATTAGAAAGGCAATGAGGAAATGAAATTATCACTCTTTGCAGATGATATGATGATATACTTAGAGAATAGTAGAAAATCATCCAAAAACCTATTGGAAACAATTCACAGCTTTAGCAAAGTTGCAGGATATAAAATAAATGCACATAAGTCATCAGAATTTCCATATTTTACTGATAAAATCCATCAACAAGAAATAGAAAGAAAAATTCTGTTTCAAATTACTGTAGATAAAATAAACTGCTTGTGGGTTTACCTGTCAAGATAAACCCAAGAACTGTATGAACACAATTACAAAACACTTCTCACACAAATAAAATCTGATCTAAAAAATTGGAAAATTATCATTAGTTCATGGCTAGAATGAGCTAATATAATAAAAATGACAATTCTACCTAAATTGGATTATTCAGTGCTATACCAATCAAATTGCCAAAACATATTTTATTGAACTAGAAAAAATAACAAAATTCATCTGGAAGGACGAAAGGTCAAGTATATCAAGGGAATTAATGGAAAAAAATATAAAGGATACAAACCCAAAACTATGGGTTTTTTATTATATTATTAATTATTAATATTATTAATAATAATTATATTATTATATTATAAAGCACAAAGTTATCAAAACTATTTGGTATTGACTGAGCAATAGAGTGGTGGATCAGTGGAATAGGTTAGATACAATAATCAAGGTCTCTAACAATCTAATATTTGATAAACCCCCAAACTCTAGCTTTTGTAATAGGAAGTATTTAACAAAAATTGCTGGGAAAACTGGAAAATAATATATCAGAAACTTGGCATAGATCTATATCTCACAGCCCATGCCAAAATAAGGTCAAAATGGATACATGATTTTGGCATAAAGGATGATACCATAAACAAATTAGGAGAAAAACAGATAACTTATTTATCAGATCTTTGAAAAAAGGAGGAATTTATGATCGAAGAACAAGAAAACATTATGAAAGGTGAAATGGACAACTTTGACAATATTAAATTAAAAAGTTTTTGCATAAATTAAACCAACAGAAAAATGAATAAAAGGCAAGAACAAAGCTGGGAAGAATTTTTATAGCCAGTATTTCTGATAAAGATCTCATTTCTCTAATATATAAGGAACTCTAGCAAATTTATAAGAATACAAGCCATTTCCCAATCGATAAATGGTCAAAGGATATGAACAGGAAATTTTCAGATGACAAAATTAAAACCATTTATAGTTATTATAGTTATGTGAAAAAATGCTTTGTCACTATTGATTAGAGAAAAAATATATTAAAATAATTCTGAGGAACTACTTCAAATCTCTCAGATTGGCTAAGATAATGGGAAAAGATAATGATAAATGTTGGAGGGGATGTGGGAAAACTGGGACGCTAATGTATTGTTAGTAAAGTTGTGATATGATCTAACCATTCTGCAAAGCAATCTGTAACTATGCCCAAGTGCTATAAAACTGTGCATACCCTTTGACCCAGCACTGTTATTACTGGATTTCTATCCCAGGAAAATCATAAAGGAGGGGAAAAAGACCCATATGTGCAAAAATGTTTATAGCAGCTCATTTTGTGGTAGCAAAGAATTGAAAAAGAATTGGATGCCCATCAATTGGGAAATGGCTGAACAAGTTGTGGCATATGAAGTTAATGGAATATTATTGTTGTATGAAAAATTGATGAACACATTGACTTTAGAAAAGCCTGGAGTTACATGAGCTGATGCTAAGTGAAACAAGCAGAACCAGGAATACTTTGTACACAAAGAATGTATACAAAGCAAAAATGTGCTATAGTCACTATAAAAGACTTGGTTCTTCTCAGTACTTCAGTGAGCCAAAGCAATCCCAATAGACTGAACAGAAAATGCCATTTGTATCCAGAAAAAGAACTAAGGAGACTGAATGTAAATCAACAGATGGTATGTTCATTTTTTTTTTCCCCTCGGTTTTTTCCTTTTTGCTCTGATTTTTTTCTCCCAACATGATTCATAAAGAAATTTGTATTCAAAAAATAAATTAATTAATTAATTTAAAACTAAAAAAAAAGAAATGAAACAACAGGAAGTTATGAGACAGTGGACAAGAGCAATGGACCTGAACAACTGGGTTTACATTATGATTCATAAACTCGCCAGATATGTTATTCTGGACAAATCACCTGACACCAGTTAGCTTATTTCTTTTTCTGTGAAATTGGGATGGTAACAGTATTTAATTCATAGGACTATTAGGAGGATTAAATGAGAGAACATATGAAAAGCACTCTGCTAATGAAAGTTTTACATAAATGCTAAATGTTGGCAGCAGCAGCAGCCCCAGGATGGGGAGAAGTGATGGTAATGCTAGTGCTAATGATGGCATTAGTTATTATTATTACTACTACAACTACTACTTATTATTATTATTTTAAGCTCAAGGTCAGACTCAAGTAGATGGGGGTGTTTAGTAGGTATTCCCTTCTTTGTCTGTAAACAAATTTGTTGCCCAAAAAATTAAAGGTTTTTTTTTTTTAATAAATTACTTTGGTGATCTTTAAATACTTCCGAGAGCAGAGATATACAGAAAGACATGGAAATAAAGAGAGAGAGGTGGTCTAGAACAAAGTTTCTTTAACTGTATGTTGTGACCCCAATTGGGGCTTTGTAACTGAATTTGGATGTCAGGAAAAAAATTTGTCAAGAGCAAAAGATACCAAATATTTTCCTAATCCATCTATCTCATTTATGCAAATTCCCTTTATGTGGTAAAATTATATGGCTACCAAAGAATAATTTAAAATAAAATAATTTATAATTTATTAACAATATAAGAGAAAGAAATCTAAAGAGAAAGGCACTAAAATTAAGATGTATAAGGAAAAGCTTCCTAAAGAAGTTGGAGTTTTTGTTAGCCTTTAAAAGAAAGCTATAGAACCCAGAAGCTAGAAATATGGAAGGAGAGCATTCCAAGAATGGAAGACAGATTAAATGCCCAGAACTAATAAATGAAATATCTTACTAATGGAATGGAAAGGGGATCAATGACACTGGCTCAAAGATTATATGGAAGGAATATAGTGTAAGACGAAAAGATATACAGTATCTAGATTAGGTAAGACTTTGAACATATAATGTATTTCTTCAAGATTCACCCTGGATCTCTATTATACTGTAAATCTTTTTAAATTAGAGTATTTATATAAAATAGCACCTTCATTTCACAAAACGTATAATTTTGTTGTTAATTATTTTGTATTTAAAGACATTTTTTTTTTTCCAAATAAATGAGTTTTATATAAAAAAGTGACAGAAAAAATTGGAAAAAGGGAAGAGATAATGAATTCTGCTTTGGACATATTGAGTTTGAAATGTAACAGTTATGCAGTTGTCATTAGTACTTTCTCAAATGAAGACAACATTGAGCTATATACATGAATGCATGATTATGCGAGCAAAGCTCTAGTTAAATACTAAGTACAATATTGGAACTATACTGTTGAAGCTAAACACCACACATTTTCTTTCTTTTACAATATGGCAATTTACAAAAATTTGAGGCTGCATCTGTTACTAGTTAAAATGCTGTTTTGTTTTAATTTTAGTGAAACTCATAGATTGTTAGCTTTTGTTTTTATAACTGAAGAAGTTTGTTTTGTTTTGTTTTTTTTGCTTGACTTTGGAAAAGTCTTCTGCATTAAAACACAAGACAATGTTGAACCTCCTGCCATTTATAAGTAAGTTATAAAATGTTACTATTGGTGACATACAAGAAGCACATCTAATATTTTAATATGTATATATATATATATATACACACACATATATATATATATATATATATATATATATGTATATATACATATATATATATATATATATATATATTAATTAGTTCCCATTGAATATAACAGAACTAAAGTGAGATTAGCACACTGGCTGGTTGTATTGTGAATGTATTTTCTGAAAGAAACATGGAAAGGAAAAAAGATTTAGAAGTGAATTGATTATAATCTATATCACTGGAGGACATACCCTATATTAATGAGAACAAAGACCTATTGATGCCTTCAAGTGTTATGAAAAATGTGACTTAAATGATTAATAACAATCAGAATAAATCAATTGCTTTCATTGGCTACATAAAAATTGGGTCTGAAGATGAATTGTATTATGTTTGACAGTACTTATTTCTAACATGAAAATGCTCTCATCTTATCCAAATCCCTCTATTCTTTTCTTTATTTCCTTTGCTTACTATCTTCTCTTTTCTTTTTTGCTTGCGTCAAATGAAATGTTTCAACTGTTTTGGCAGAGGGGAAATAAAAATAACATTATCTTAGTCTTTCTTAATTCTGAGTCAGTGTTCTTTGACCACATTTCACAACTTCCATTTAGTCAATTGGGAACATATATTTTTATATAACTCCAAATGCCCTATTACTGTTTTGAGGTAGAGTCAGGAAAATAAATCTCATTCTAATCAAGTGAAGTCATAATGAAGGTAGATGAACATGGAACAGAGAATATCTAAGGGAGTGGGATATCAGGCTTCAGAAATATTTGAAGGATTGTAATTTAGAGGAAGGATTTATTCTCTTTGCCTCTAAAATTTGGAGCTAGGTGTAAAAGATACAAGTTGCAATGGCTTGACTTGATTGTAAGATCAAACTTTCTAACAAATAGTAGCATACTAAAATATAAAGGCTCTCTAGGTTAGGTGGTGTATATTTCTAACTGTAGGTGCAAGAAAAGGCTATATTTTTTTTTTGTCAGGGATGTTTTAGAGATGATTATTTTTTCAGATATAGGTTGGTCTAGATCAGGAATTCTTAAAGTTTTTCCATTTGTGAGCCTTTTTCACCAGAGAAATTTTTATGTGACTGCAATTGTATATGTTATATAAAATATGTATATACATCAAATATGTAATGATAATAAAGTACAATTTTATGATCCTAACACTGATTTTAAAAACTCCATATGGGGTCATGAATCTCAATTTAAGAAACAAGGATCTAGATGGCTTTTGGAAATAATTTTCAACTCATATTCTATTATTCTTTGCAATTTCAATTAAAATAGGTCACAGTCTTGGGGGGAGGGGTAGAACCAAAATGGTAGAGAGCAGACATGGCTTTCTGTGACCTTCTCTGATCTTTTCTCAAACCAATAGCAGATAAAACCTCTGAACTAGTTTTGTAATGACAGAACCACTAATATTTGGAATGTGACACATTTTTGATGCTGGTAATTTGGATTATTTCTTTTCTCTAATCAAATTTACCAAAAGTTCATCTATCATGTTGGTTTTTTTCCATAAAACCATGTTTTTAAAATAAATTCTATAATTTTCTTAATTTCAATCTTATTAATCTCTCCTTTGAGTTTCAGAATTTCTAATCTGGTATTTAATTGGGGATTTTTAAATTTGTTCTTTTTCTAGCTAAAATTTTAGTTGCATGCTCAGTTCATTGGTATCTTCTTTTTGTATTTTATTCATGTAGCCATTTAGAGATATAAAATTTCCCTAAAAACAATTTTGGCTGCATCATATTAGTTGTCTCTTTATTGTCATTTTCTTGGTTGAAATGGTAGATTATTTCTTTGATCTGGTATTTGACTCACTGATTTTTAGAATTAGATTATTTAATTTCCAATTGGTTTTTAGTCTATCTTTCTCTGCCTCTTTATTGAATATAATTTTTATTGCATTGTGGTCTGAAAAGGAAACACTATTTCTGCCTTTCTGCATTTGATTGTGAGGTTTTTATGCCCTAATAAATGGCCAATTTTTGTGTTGGTGCAATGTATTGCCAAGAAAAACTGTCCTTATTCAGTTTTCTCCAGAAGTCTCTCATATTTAGGTTTTCTAGAATTCTATTAAAGTCCTTAGTTTCTTTCTTGTTTATTTTTTAGTTAGATTTGTCTGATTCTGAGGGGGAAAAATTGAGATCCCCTACTAGTATAATTTTGTTGTATATTTCTTCTTGTAACTGGCTTAAAATCTTCTTTACTAACATGTCTGCTCTACTATTTGTTGCATATACATTTCATATCATTACTACTTCACTGTGAAAGATGTCTTGAATATCATTTTGATTTTTGCTCTAGATTTTCTTTCCTTAGATTTTCCTGAATTGTTCTCATTTTGAAGGCATTAAAGGGAAAAAAAGGATGAGGATTGTATAGACTTCAGAGATTAACTTAATGTTACGTAATGTTGTGTCATAATGGGACATTTAAGATAAAGGCATTTAAGCACTTCATGAAAAAGTCAGGAAAAAAATAGTGAGAATAATTCAAGAAGGTTATTTAAGACACTTAGCATAGTCAATGAAACTGATGATATGATTGATCACGGCTTTTATGTCTAGAAACAGCATAGAGTGCTACTGGAGATGTCAGAGAGAACTTGTGGAGATTCTCGGTGTTATATTATGATCAGCTTTGAAGGGACCTCTGTCATTTGTATATAGTGACTTTTATATTAGTATGGAGGGAGTTAAGTGAAAATAGAGATGGAGGGATAGTCCTTCTTTGAAAATGGCCTCTGAGATTTTATTGTTTCTTTTGCAAAAGTCAAATCACAATCTTGACTTCAACAGCAACAGCTGCTAATGCTTGGGAGTAGACATTTCAGATTTTTTTTTTTCCAGAGCCACTGTATTTAAAGCTTTGGGATACACAAAGTTGGGGAAAAACCCCAGAATATCTTAATGAAAAGTGGGCTGCACCATTTTGGTAACTCTATTAGATGAATTGTAACATTTATAGTGTCAACCCTGGATTAAACAAGATCAAAGAGAAAGTCTCAATTTATTTCTAAGGCACTAAATGAAATTTGGGTGTTTGGGGGAATTTAACCTAGTTTTTTCACCATGTACAAAGGGATAGGGACTCAAGCTTAAAGACATGAGGAAGGCAGCAGGCTTGGCAGTTGGAGTGTTTTGAGTTCATAGTACCACATGGTAGTTTATAATTGTGCTTAGAATATCCCAGCCCCACCCCTACACAACATATGGGCATTTGCAGTCCTATCTATGTTGATCCATTTTTGTTGCCCATATAAGAATGATGCTTTTGTGGAAAGGAGAACTTATATATACAAGTACAATTCAAATATTTTGTACTTACTCTTGTTCTATCCTACTAGAGCAATCTAATCCTAAATTATGAATGTTTCATACAATTTTATTAACACATACCTTTATTCACCTCAAATCCAAATTGTTACTCAAGATTTTTTAAAATGACTCATTTACATAAGTTTTGTAAGAAAAATGTATTTGTCCTAATTAGAGGGGAAAATGGAAAACTACATACTGTTTCTCATATCTTATTGCATTTTGTAATTTAAAAAAAAATGGTTTTAACATTGCCCAAAAGATTTTAGTAGTGATTTAGAAAAAGTATCAACAGAGGTTTATTGTGATAGGCACATTTTAACCATCTTGCTATCCAAACAATATAATCTAGGTGTTTAATGATAAAGATGTTATATATCATAATTCCTTTTTGATACCAAATTTGGGATCTAAGATTTTTGTGTTCCTTAATGTTCTCTCTTTTAAGTACAGTGAGATTACCTGCGGCTATAATCAGAAAATGAGAGATATATCATCATATATTCCAGTGTGTAATCACATGATAATGAGGTGTCAATATTGTATCACTTTAGGAACTCTACGATGTCACAAAAGTCTTAGTTCACTTTAAAGTTATTAAAGCCTTTGGACTTTTGGAGCACCCAGTATTAAGTCCTTCATTGTGTTAGATGGGAAGCTCTCTTTTGACTGTTTGAAGACTGGCATGTCTCTAAATTGTTCTTAATAATTAGCTTACACAGCATTTGGGAGAAAAAAAAATCAATAGATCTATCACTTTAAACTATCCTTATGGGAAAAAAAAATTCTTTAGGCTGAATAGAAAAAGCTAAAAACTTCTAAAACTCTTTCTATTTGTCTGTCTATTTACCTATCTGTAGAGAGAGAAAAAAGAGAGAGACAGAGAGACACAGAAACACACACAGAGGCAGACCTACAGAGACATGGAGACAGTAGGGAGAGAGAGAGAAAGAGAGGCAGAGAGAGAGAGAGAGAATTAGAAAAGGCTAAGAGCAAGTAGTCAAATGCTGATTCAAAATAGAACCTCCAGGCATAATTAGTATATAAATAGATAAATCAGATATTTTGTCCAGCTTAATTTACATAATAGGGACTGGAAGCATAAAGTTGCCATTTGGACTTCCTAATTTCATACATTTTAGTAGTGACAGAGCTAATTCAGGAATGGAGTGCTTGAACTCAGGATCTTGAAGTATTTTTTCCCTGTATTTTGCCTTTCAAATTTGATGGCCTATCAATACTTAGAAGTATTCAAGAAAATTTTAATGGAGGATAAACATCTTCTCTGGGCTAACAATACTCTGGTTACTAATTTGCCCTCCCTAACTGTGAGTTGGGTGTGTCCTATCTGAATAATCCTATAAATGATTACTCCTATCATAGTTCACCATTACTTTGCTAGTATGCATTCCATTTACCCATCAGCAGACTTTGTGTTAAACAAAGGGATTTATTCAAATTGTCTAACAAGAACACTATGTAAATAGATAAAGAATTTATTAAATGTTTGCTATGTGCCAGGCATTGTGCTAAGTCTAGGAATCCAAATATAAGAAGATGAGAAATTATCAGACATTATTTGATGGCAGGGACTGTTTCTGCCCACTCTCTTTAATATTGTTTTTCTATTTAAATCTTTGATAAAGTTGTTCTCTATGTATTTTAAAAATAAGGTGTTTATTAGAACCTTTGGATACAAAACTCTTTCCTCAGTTTTCTGCTTCTCTTCTAATCTTGTCTGCATTGGTTTTGTTTGTGCAAAAAACTTTTTAATTTAATATAATTAAAATTATCCATTTTGCATTTCAAAATGTACTCTAGTTCTTCTTGGCTATAAATGTCTTCCTTCTCTGCACTGCTGAGAGGTAGACTGTCCTTTGTTTTTCTAATTTGCTTATAGTATCACCCATTTGAACCTTAAATTAGTATGGGATGTTAGGTGTTGGTCAATGGCTAGTTTTTGTCATATTATTTTCCAACTTTCTTAGCAATTTTTGTCAAATAGTGAGTTCTTATCCCAGAAGCTCAGGTCTTTGGGTTTATGAAAGATTAGATTACTATAGTCATTAACTATTAAGTCTTATGAACTTAACCTATTCTTCTGATCAACTAATATATACTTTTAGCCAGCACTAAATGCTTTTGATGACTGCTATTTTATAATATAGTTTTAGGACTGGCTATGCCACCTTCATTTGCATTTTTTTCATTAATTCCCTTGAAATTTTTGACTTTTTGTTCTTCCAGAAGAACTTTGTTATTATTTCTTCTAGCTCTGTAAAGTAATGTATTGGCAATTTGATTGGTACAGTACTAAATAAGTAGATTAAGTTAGGTAGAATTGTCATTTTTATTATATTAGCTCAGCCTGCCCATGAGCACTCGATATTCTTCCAATTGTTTAGAAAGGACTTTATTTGTATGGAAAGTGTTTTGTAATTGTATTCATTTGGTTTCTAATTTTTATCCTGGCAGGTAGACTCCCAAATATTTTATATTATTTTCAATTATTTTATCTTTGTATCTCTTAATGATATAGAAATTCTGATGATTTGTGTGGATTTATTTTGTATCCTACAACTTTGCTAATTGTTTGGAGTAGTTTTTTAGTTGATTGTCTGGGATTTTCTAAGTGTATTATCACATCATCTGCAAAGAATGATAATTTTGTTTCTTCATTACCTACTCTAATTTCTTTTTCTTTTCTTATTGATATAAGTAACATTTCTAATACAATATTAAATAGTAATGGTGATAGTTGGCAACCTCATTTCACTTTCAATCTTATTGTAAATAAGTTCATGCTCATGACATATGATGCTTGCTGATGGTTTTAATTATATGGTATTCATATAATTTTTAGGAATTTTAAGGGAAAAAAATCCATTTATTTCTGTGCTCTCTAGTGTTTTTAATAGGAATGGATGTTGGATTTTGTCAGATGCTTTTTCTACATTTATTGAGATAATAACATGATTTCTTTTAGTTTGGTCACTGATATAGTCAATTGTGCTAATAGTTTTCCTAAAATTGAAGCTGCCCTGCATTCCTGATATAAATCCTACTTGGTCATGGTGTATTATCCTGGTTATAACTTTCTTTAATCTCTTTACTAATATTTTATTTAAAATTTTGGTATCAAGATTCATTAGCAAAATTGACCTATAATTTTTATTCTCTGTTTTGACCACACATAGTTTAGATATCAGGACCATATTTGTGTCATAAAAGGAACTTGGTAGGCCTCCTTCTTTCCCTATTTTTCCAAATAGTTTGCATATTATTGGAATTAGTTGTCCTTTAAATGTTTGGCAGAATTCACTTGTAAATCCATCTGGCCCTGGAGAGTTTTTCTTAGGGAGTTAATTAATAGCCTGTTTAAAATTTTCTTTTCCTGAAATGGAGCTATTTAAGTAATTTATTTCATCTATTAATCTAGGCGATCTACATTTTTATAAGTATTCATCTACTTCACATAGATGATCAAATTTATTGGCATACAGTTGAGCAAAATAGTTTCTACATATTGCTCTGGTTTCCTCTTCATTAATGTAAAGTTCACCCTTGTCATCTTTGATACTAGCAATTTGATTTTCTTCTTTCTTTTTTCTAATCAGATAAATTGAAGATTTTTTTTTTTATTAAATCAACTCTTTGCTTTTTATTAGTTCAACAGTTGTCTTACTTTCAATTTTATTAATCTTCCCTTTTATTTTCAGAATTTCAAATTTGGTATTTGAATTGGGAGTTTTAAATTTGTTCTAGCTTTTTAAATTGCATGCCCAATTCATTGATCTTCTTTTTCTCTATTTTATGCAAGTAAGCACCTAGAGATACAAAATTTCTCCAAGAACTACTTTGGCTGCATTCAATAAATTTTGTTATGTTGTCTCATTATTCCCATTATCTTGGATGAAATTATTAATTATGTCTATGATTTGTTGTTTCATCACTCATTCTTTAGGGTTAGATTATTTAATTTCCAATAAATTTTTGGTGTATTTTTCCCTGCCCCATTATTACATGTTATTGTATCATGATCTGAAAAACATTCGTTTACTATTTCTGCCTTTCTGCATGTGATTTCAAGGTTTTTTATAACCTAACACATGGTCATTTTTTTTTTAAGTTCCATGTACCACTGAGAAAAAAGTTGTACCCATTAAATTTTCTCCAAAATTCTATCATATCTAACTTTTCAAAATTCTATTTACCTCCTTAACTTCCTTCTTATTTATTTTGTTGTTTGATTTATTTAGATCTGATAGAGCAAGGTTGAGATCCCCCTTTAGTATAGTTTTGCTGTCTATTTCTTCTTGAAGTTCTCATAACTTTTCCTCTAGGAATTAGGATGTTATTCCACTTGGCGCATATATGTTTAGTATTGATATTACTTCATTATCTATGGTGCCCTTTAGCAAAATGTAATTGCCTTCCTTATCTCTTTTAATTAGATCTATTTTTGCTTTTGCTTTTTCTGAGATCAGAATTGTTACCCCTGCTTTTTTTTTTTTTATTTTTTTTTTTTTTTTTTTTTTACTTCAGCTGAAGTATAACAGATTCTGCTCTGGCCTTTTACCTTTATTCTGTATATATCACTCTACTTTAAATGTATTTTTTATAAACAACATATTGTAGGATTCTGGCTTTTAATCCAGTCTGCAATTTATTTCCAATTTAAGGGGGACTTCATCCCATCCACATTCACATTTGCAATTACTAATTCTGTATTTCCTGCCATCTTATTTTCTCCAAGTTAAACTTTTTTTTTTCTTTCTTCCCTCATCAGTATTTTGCTTCTGACTATCACCTCTCTTAACTTGCCTTCCTTTTTTACAGTCCCTCCTCCCTTTCTTATCCCTTTCCTCCATCTGCTTCTGTTCTCCCTTCTATTAACCTCCCCCTTTCCTTTCCCCTTTGCCCTCCATACCAAATTAAATGTGTCTGATATTCTCTGTTTGAGCCAAATCCAATGAGAGTAAGGTTCACACAATGTTCATTCTCCTTCTTTGTTTCCTTCAATTGTAATAGGTCTTTTTTGCCTCTTCATGTGATATAATTTACCCATAGTTAAACCTATTTTACCTCCCTTTTCCTCTTCTTCTAGTTCTTTTTCTACTCCTAGTTTCTTTTTGATATCATTACAATAAAGTCAAATTATACCTTCACTCTCTAAGTATCCCCTTTACAAGGATACAATTCTTAAGAGTTGCCCTCACCCCTGTTTAATTGAGACAGACATTTTCTGAAGTTCTTTGAAAATATCTCTGTTAGAAATCTGTTACATTCCAAATATCAGTGTGTTCTCTCACTGCAAAACCCATTTGGAGACTTGATCTACTGTTGATTCTGAGGGAAGCCCGGAAGAGTTCAGATGAAAACCTATTTAAGCTCTGGCATCTTGGCTCTGCCCTGTAAATAAGCTTTTTAATAGAATGATTGACTCTATCACATTTCTACCCATCCTCTAGTTATTCCTCTATTGAAAGATGGAGTCACTGTATGTCAGACTACAAGGACAGGCTGTTGCCTACTAATTAAAAAGTCTAGTATAAAATTATGGAAGGGGAAAAAGTGAATGAATTAACTTTCAATTTTTTTTTCAGTTGCTTGCAAAGAGGATGCAAAGAAGAAAACATTTTAACTTTAATGCACAATCTAACTTTTCTAAGTAAGAACATTTTGTTGTTGTAGCTCAGTTGTTCAGTTATGTCCAATTCTTTGTGACCCCCTAGACCATGGCATGCCAGGATCTTCTATCCTCTATTCTCCAAGTTCATGCTCATTGTTTCCACGACATTATCTATCCATCTCATATACGTGATAAATGTTTTATTTAATGAAATTTAAAGTCTTCACATTATGCTATCGGCTCTAGTGAGTTCTGTTCCTCCCACTTCAAAATGGAATTCTAGCAGGTTGAACCATGAAATTACTTTTATTAATGTGTCTCAGAAAATGAGATCATAAACGTATTTTTCCCTTACATTTTTTACAGAAAAGCTTTCTAATAAAAACTAAAGAAAATTGTGGAAACTTTTTAAATTGCTTGGTGAGATGGGAAATTTACTGAATTTGGAATAGTGACTTTAATATCAAATCCAAGTTCTACTAATTGCCTGGTGGATATTTCCACTTGGATGTTTCATTTGTTTAAAAATGGAATTCATTTTTTTCAGTGCTTCACCTTCTAAATTCCTCCTTCAAGTTTCTTTATTTTTGTTGAAGTACCACTATCATTTTAAGTCATCAAAATTCAAAATCTTAAGCCATTCTTGATTTTTTCTCTTCCCTCATGCCCCATATTCTGTCAACTGCCCAATTGTTATCTATTCTATATCCATAAAGTTTTCCAAATAGCTACTGTGTTGCTACTCCTAAAATACTGATTTAAAAATTGCATACTCCTCTCCCAAAATCTGAGTGTCTATCCATTGTCTCTAAAATAAATTACAAATTCATTTGTTTGGTATTTCACAGTCTATCCTTGCCCTACCTTCCAGAGCTCCTTCTTACTATTCTCACTAATGTATTCTATAATCTAGTCAAACTAATTACTTGGTGTCTGCTATATTTGATATTTTATATTCCATCTCTTTGCCTTTTCATAGGCTGTGTCTCACACCAAAATGCACTGATTTATCTTTCATGTCTTTGAGTTTCTATTGTAACTCTTACCATGCTAAGGCTTTGTGGTAAAAGCTTAATTGTGGGCCTATGTCAAATTTCTCTCAGACTACTTTCCAGTTTGTCCAACAATTTTTTTTTACCAAATATGAATTTTTATCCCCCAAACTCTAATCTTTGTACTTGTTAAATACAAGATTACTATTTTTATTTGCCTCAATAAATTGTATGTCTATTTTGTTCTACTGATGTACTTTGTCTATTTCTAATTAGTATCAATATATCTTATATCATTTATCAAGATAAAGTCAAAATGGATACATAACTTACATATAAAGAGAGATCCTACAAGGAAATTTGAAAAACATATAACATATAATCTATCAGACTTATGGACAGATGAATGAACAAGAGCTAGAGAGCAATGTAAGGTGTAAGATGGATAATTCTGATTATATTAAATTTTTAAAAAATCTTTGTACAAAGAAAACAAATTTAGTCAAGATTAGGAGGAGTGAAGAAAATTACAGGAAAAATTTATAGACATTTTCTCAGATAAAAGTCTCATATCTCAAATATAGAAAGGACTTTGTCAAATCTATAAGATATGAATAATTCCCTAACTGATAAATTGTCAAATGATATAAGCAGGCAGGCAGTTTTCTGATAAAGAAATCACAACAAAAGGAAAAAAGTTACATGATAACCGTGTTACATATTTAAAGGGAATAGCAAGTCGTGCATAATAAATTTATGATTTCATGTGAAATCATCTTTTAAAAAAATCAAACATATTATGGAAATGTTTGTTTTATTTCATAACTTTAAAATTAAATAGGTGAAATGAAAAATAAGTTAGTTTTTATGAACTTACTTTTTCTATTGGCCTTTTTCCTATCTGACTTTTCTCAGTCTATTTTGCTGGCTTATCATCTATATCATGCCTTGTATTTTTCACTCATTACAGTTGTGTTACAATTTGAGGTTATCTTGGCAGATACTAGTGTGGTTTTTCCATTTCCTTTTTCTGGCTCCTTTTATAGATTCACAATTGAGGCATACAGGATTATGTGACTTGCCCAGGGTCACACAGTTAGAAAGTATCTGAGGTCAGATTTGAATGCAAGTCTTTTTAACTTGAGGCCTGGAACTCTATCCACTCTGCTATTTAGTTGCTTATATATCATGCCAACCAACTGATCTTCTCATTATCTCTTTCTTGATTCTTATTTTTTCCCTTTCTCTATTCTCTCCAGGATTTCATCAGCTTCCTTGTATTTAAAAATCCATTAAATTAAGATTACTCATAGATTTATATATTCAGCCCCATTCTGAAATTGTGTAAAACATAACCAACTGGACATTTTGCACTTGATGTTCTAGAGACATCTCAAATTCAATATGTATGTCCAAAATGTAATGTATCACCTTTCCTACCAAACTGTCTCCTTTTTCAAACTTTATTTCTGTCAAGGGTACCTTAATGCTTTCAATTTCCTAGCTTCACACTCTCAGTATTATCCTTGAATAATAATTCTTTCTCACTCCTCATATCTAATTAGGTCAATATTTTGTTCTCTATATTTTTACATTTCTCACTTTACTCACATACTACAATTTTAGTTCAGTCCCTCATCATGTTTCACTTAGACTATTAATATCTTCCAAATTACTTTCACTAGCTCAGGTAACTCTCAACTCCAATCCATTCCAACATTGTTGCCAAAGTGGGTTTCATTAAGTTCAGATCTGACTCTACCATTCCTCTATACTCTAAAATAAAATAAATATATAGTTATTTTATTGCACTCCAAAGTCCTTCACAGCCTGATTCTAATCTATTTTCCTGTTTTATCCATCAATCTATCTATTACTACCTTATTATTTAGCCAAAATGGATGTTTTCTCCATTTTCCTAACATAAAGTCGATCTCACATCTCTATGTCTTTTGCATGATCATCCCCTAAGACAAGAATATACTAATTCTTCACTTTTACTTTGTACAATTCCTTTCTTCTTTCAAAATAGAAACTGAAGCAGTGAGATCTACACAAAGCATGAACTGACCCCCGCCCCAACTGCAAGAGATACTGTTGAGAGAATTCATAGTCATGAAAATTCATATTCAAATCATGCAATGATTTTTCAAATCTTTGCCAGACTTTTCTCCAGAAGAGTGAGTTTGGTTTGTCTTTTGTTCAGAATTATGGTGTCTTCAAAGAAATTCTCGGAAGTGAAACTTTTTTCTATTGTCACAGGTCAGAAATTCATGTGCACCCAACCATCCCTGACACTTTTTCTACCATACTTGAATAATAATTCAATTATTTATTTACAAATAATTTTAATTATTCACATAAAGTGCAATCTTTTAGAAAAATTAGTTCCTCAAATGTAAACGTATCAATGTTTGTACTAAAGACATGGGTCTATCAATGCTCCATGTTTCTGTCTGGAAGCTTTTAGAAAATTATGAAAAGTATGAATAGTATAAATAAATATAGTGTAATTATGTTAACAAGTCAGAACTTATGTTACTGGCAATTTGACATTTATAGGCAAAATTAAATTATTATTAAATTAAATTATTTGAATGAAAGGGATATATAAAATCCATGCTCTAAATGTAAATAATGTAATTTAATTAATTAAAATTAATTTCTTATGGGTATATAATACTAATTTTTCTCACTTTGATAAAATTACATGTAAACTCAAATTGATAAAAAGAAAAAAAAGAATAACTAGAAATTATATAGATATTTAAGGTTTGCAGAGTGTGTATTCTCTCATTTTGTCCTCACAACGATAAGGCAAAATATGTACTATTTCCCCCCATTTTAGAGACAGGAAACTGGGACTGAGAAAGGTTTAATATTTGTGCAGCATGAGGACATCAGGTGTGGGTTTATTCTGTCCACTAAATTGGAAGTAAATTAAATTTTATTTTAAAATATTTAACATCTTTTTTATATCTCTTCATTACCTTATCTATTTCTGCTTCCTCCTCCATATTATAACAACAGCAAAAGGAAATAAAGAAAAAAGCAATTCAGCAAAACTCACACATCAATCAATTTCAGAAGTCTATACAGTATCCCATACCTAGTTTCCTATCTCTATAAAGAAGGAATAAAGATAGCTTTTTTATATAAAGCTTTTTATATTCAAAACACATCATACAATTTTCAACATTCACCCTTGCAAAACCTTGCATTCCAAATTTTTCTCCCTTCCATCCCCTAGTGTCTAATCCAATATATGTTAAACATGTGCAATTCTTCTTTACATATTTTCACATATATCATGCCACAAAAGAAAAATCAGATAAAAAGGAAAAACAAAATGAGAAAGAAAACAAAATACAAGCAAACAAAAAAAAGTGAAAATACTATGTTGTGATCCATAATCAGTCCCTATGGTCCTTTCTCAGGGTGCAGATGGCTCTCTTCAAAAGATAGGTTTTTTAAGGGTCAATATTAGCCATTATAAATAATGTTTCGATATAATTGCTGTTTATTTTATTTACATTGTTGTCATTCTGCATGATGATTTCATTGTTCTACTTATTTCACTTTCCATTAGTATCTGAATCTTTCTGTCTCTGTATTCTTCATATATATCATTTCTTACAAGACAGAATAAATCTATTATATTCAAATATCACAATTAGTCTAATTTGTCTAGTTATTAAGTGTCTATTTTGTTTCCAGATCTTTGATGGCATAAAAAAGTGCTACAATAAATATTCTGGTGAGATTAGAGCATTCTTTATACCCTTGACCTCTTTGGGTTATATGCTTATTATTAAATATATGTGGGGAGAGGTTTAGATATTTTCATCATTTTCTTACCATAATTGCTTTACAGAATGGTTTGATCAATCCAAAATGTCACTAACAGTGTTTTGATGTGCTCATCTTTCAATAATCCCTCTATTTTGACTATTGCTATCTTTTGCATCATTGCCAATTCGCTGAATCACAATTTGTCTAGTCATTACCCATTTTGAAGTGTCTATTTTGTTTCCAGGTGTTTGCTGGCATAAAAAAGTGCTGCAATAAATATCTTGGTAAGATATTTGATCATGTTTTATACCTTTGACCTCTTTGGGTTATATGTTTATTTGTTTACCAATTTGTTGAGTGTGAAGTAGAATAATAGCATTGTTTTGATGTACATTTCTCTTAATAATATGAGGTAATCTTTCAAGTGACCGATAATAATTTGAATTTCTTTTTTTTTGAAACTTTCATATACTGACCACTAACTATTGAGAAATGAGTATTCATTTCTTTCTTTTAAGTAGAACTTTTAAGTCTTGGCAAATTTTCTTTTGAAAACTATTTTATTCTTATACTTTAGGTGGGAAAGTGAATAGCATACTAGATCTTGAGTCACAAAGATTTGAGTTTAAGTTATTCCTTAGACCATTAAATAGTTGTATGGTTTTTAGTTTCTTTTCCTATAGAATATTAATAATTATAGAAGTTACCTTGAAGGAGTATTGTGAGGACCCAGTTACATAACATATGTAAAGTATCTCATTAACATTAGCCAGCACCAATATTCACAACCACAATGTTCTTATCAATTAGGATGATTACATTTATGCTACATTTTTAGAAATCTTGAAAAACATACTCCTATTGGATATCTTTTAATGGAAAGATTTCTCTCTGCTCCCCCAGTTAATAGCTTATTTTCTTATCCCAAATACATTTTGCTAGTGAAAAAGCACTTTGATTTCATTTAATTTATATAAGCTAATCTCTCTCTCTTTCTCTCGTTCTCTCTCTCTCTCTCTCTCTGTCTCTCTCTCTGTCTGTCTGTCTCTCTGTCTGTCTTTATCTCTGTCTTTGTCTGTCTGTCTGTCTCTCTCTCTCTGTCTGTCTCTCTCTGTCTCTATCTCTGTCTCTCTGTCTCTTTCTCTCTCTCTCATTTCTTTTTGGTTAAAAATTCTTCCCCAGGGGATTAATAGGAGTCAAGATGGTAGAGTAAGCAAGCAGTAAAATACCATAATTCTCCCATTAGTGTAGCCCCAGGCAAACTTCCAACCTCCAGTAGCCAAACCTCTACTTTCTTCAGCAAAGCCTTTAGGAAACAGGCAACCTCCAGTGGCCAGATTGACATTTGCTTTAGAGAAGCCATGAGGAAACATAGCCTCAGTACAGGGCAGACACTATGACGAGGACCCCATCTCAGCAGCAGATAAGCTGCCAGAATCCTAAGGCCTCCAATGAAATATTAAATAACAATATTAAAATACCTATTAGCACCCTATAGGAAAATAGAAATGGAATAAAATGTGGAGGGTGGAGGGTGATAAAAAAGAGAGTATATTGGGGGAGGGAATGGTCAGTACCAAAACATCTTTGAAGAGGGACAGGGTGAAAGAAGCAAGAGAATAAATGGAAGGAAATACAGTTAGCAACAGTTATTGTAAAAAAAAAAATCAAGGAAGTTTCTCTGATAAGGCTTTATTTTTCAAGTATAGAGGAAACTAAGTCAAATTTATAAAAAAAATAAGAGCCAATTAATAAACAATCAAAAGATATTTACCCAAAGAGCTATGAACTCATACATATTCTTTGATCTAACAACACCACTACTAAGCATGAATACCAAAACAGATTTAAAAAAAAGGAAAATGAATCATATGTACAAAAAATATTCATAGCAGCTCTCTTCTCAGGACAAAAAAAAAAATTGGAAGTTGAGGGGATGCCCATCAAATGGGGAATGGCTCAATAAACTGTGGTATGTTTGTAATGAAATATTTTTATTCTATGGGAAATGATGAGCAGGATGCTCTCAGAAAACACACACACACACACACACACACACACACACACACACACACACACACACCTGGAAAAGCCTCTATGAACTCAAGCAAAGTGAAATGCACTGCATACAAAAGTCAGGGCAATATTCTGGGATGACCAGAGGTAAATGACTTTGCTGTGCTCAGCAGTACAATTCTCACTCCTGCAAAGGACTTATGATGAACAATCCCATCTATACCTAGAGAAGCAATTAATTGTGTGAGAATACAGAATGAAGCATTCTCTCTTTCTTTCTCTTTCTTTTTAACTTAATTTTTCTTGAGGGTTTTTATTTTCATTGGGGTGGGAGATCTATGTTTTTCTTCACAACTTGACTTTTGTGGAAATATTTTGCATAACTTTATAGGTAGTTTCTTTCTTTCTTTTTTTTTTTTTTTCTTTTCTTTTAGCACTGAGGCAATTGGATTAAGTGATTTGCCCAGGGTCATACAACAAGGAAATGTTAATTGTCTGAGACCCGATTTGAACTCAGGTCCTCCTGACTTCAGGCCTGGTGCTCTAATCACTGTGCCACCTAGCTGCTCCTCATAGGTAGTTTCTTAATTGTGGGTGGGGATAAAGAAAAGAACCTAGAACTCAAAAATTTTAAAAAACAAATGTAAAAAAATGTTTTTAATGAAACTGGAGGAAAATCAAATAAATAAAAAATTTTCCTTATTTATAAAAGTATATATCTATATATTGGGAAAGCCCCAAAGAAAAATGGGAAGTAGTCTCAAGTCCACTAAGAACTCATGGAAGAACTCAAAAAGGAGATTAAAATCATATAAGAGAGTCAGAAGAAAAATTGGTGGAAAATAAGTGATGAAGAGAAAAAAGTTTCAATAATTTTGATAAAGAAAATAACTTTACAAAATAAGTATTAAAACTGTATGGACATGTATATATAAATACTATATATATAGTATTTAACTTATATTTTAACATATTTTACATGTATTGGCCAACCTACCATCTGACAGAAGGGATGGGGGGAAAGGGGGGAAAACTTGGAACAAAAGGTTTTACAGTTATCAATGCTGAAAAATTACCCATGCATATATCCTGTAAATAAAAAGCTATAATAATAAAAAAACACACAAAGTAAGTATTAAGCAAAGGGAAAATGAAGTACAAAAGTTAACAGAGGAAAACAATTTTTAAAAGTTAGAATCAGGTAAATGGAAGCTAGTAACTCTATGAGACATCAAGAATAAATCAAACAAATTCAAAACAATGAAAATGAGAAAAGAATGCAAAATACCTAATTGAAAAACAATTGATTCAGGAGAGACAATGTCGGAATAATTGGACTACTTGAAATAATAATTACAAGGGGGACCTGGACACCATCTTTCAAGAAATTATCAAGGAAAATTGCCTTGATATCCTAGAATCAAAGGTCAATAGGTCAATAGCACTGAAGGGCAGAATTAATATAACCAAAAAAAACCAGGAAGTTACCTGAGCTCTCCCCAGTTTCCCTAGGAAATAGCATTAAAATCAAGTTTTTCAACAGCTTCTGGAGTGACAGAACCCACAAACCCATAGTGAAACAATTCTTTAGTTTAAGAACTTTAGGAAAGGATTGTTTCACTTGGGCAAAAAGGGAGCTTAGTCCAGCACAGACATGAGTGTGGGCAAGACCCAGAGGCTCTTTGGCTCAGCACAGATAAACAACCATGGACCCTTAGGCCTATTTCAGCAGGTCAATGACACAGCATGCCAGCTGTAAAGTCTCCAACCTCAGAAAAGAAGGCAAATTGCCATCTCAGAATCCAGGCATAACAAGTGAGACTAGGCTGAGCCACTGAAGCTTGGTGGTCAAGTGGCCAACATGTAAGATTCCAGCATGGAAAGCTAGTGATCAGGCATCTAATCCCCAGCAAAAAAGCTTGGGGCAGTGCCTGTTGTGCCTCAGGAGCACGGCTCAACTTAAAAAGTCACAAAGTAGGCTAAAAATGAATAAGAAACAGAAGAGAGTCCTGACCATAGGAAGCTACTATGGAAACAGGAAAAATAAAAACACAAACTTCTAAGAGGACAACCATGGCAAACCATCTACATGTGAAATCTCAAAGGGGAATAAGAATTGGTCTGAAGCTCCAAAATTTTTTTTGGAAGAGGATTTCAAAAATGGTTTCAAAAATCAGGTAAGAAAAGTGGAAGAAAAATTGGGGAAAGTAATGCGAGTTATGCAATAAAGAGTAAACAGTTTGGAAAAAGAAGCACAAAAAATAGAGTTAAGAAAAACTTATGACTCTATGAGACATCAAAAATCAGTCAAACAAAGTTTTTTTAAAATGAAAAAGTAGGAGCACCTAGGTGGTACAGTGGATAGAGCACCAGTCCTGAAGTCAGGAGGACCTGAGTTCAAATATGGTCTCAGACACTTAAACACTTCCTAGCTGTGTGACCGTCGGCAAGTCACTTAGCCCCAATTACTTGGAATATTATAGCCAAATTTAAAACTCTCAGATAAAAGAGAAAATATTGCAAATGGCCAGAAAGAAATAATTTTAGTCTGGAGGAGGCACAGTGAGGATAACACAAGATTTAGCAGCTTCTCCATTAAAGAACTGGACGGCTTGGAATATGATATTCCAGAAGGCAAAGGAACTAAGATTACAACCAAGCATCACCTACCCAGGAAAACTGAGTATAATCATTTGGGGGGAAATTGAATGTTAAATGAAATAAAGAATTTCCAACTATTCCTGGTGGGAAAACCACAGATGAATAGAAAATATGACTTTGAAATACAAGACTCTTAAGAAGTATAAAAAGGTAAATAGGAAAAGGAAATAACAAGTAACTTAATAAGGTAAAACTGTTTACATTTCTCCATGGGAAGATAATACTTGTAATTTAAAAAAAAACCTTTTCATTATTAGGGAAGTTAGAGTACATACATACATACATACATATACACACACATATACAGAGATAGATAGATAGATAAATAGAGAGAGAGAGAGAGAGAGAGAGAGAAAGAGAGAGAGAGAGAGAAAGCAGTGTACAGATATTATTTGAATGTGAAGAGATAATATCTAAAAATTAAAATTAAGGGTTGAGAGAGAAATATACTAGGAGAAATGTACTGAAAAAGGAGAGATAGGATGGGAATATAGTATCTCATAGAAAAGAGAGAAGAAAATCTTTTACGATGAAGGGGAAGGGAGGTGTAAGGGAGAGTGAGTGAAACTTATTTTAATCAAAATTGAATCAAAGAGGAAATAACACTCATTTGTGTATAGAAATTTATGTCTTATTTTAAGAATCTTATCATATAAAGAATAGGAGGGGAAAGAGAGGAGTTTGTGATAGAAGGGAGGACAAATTAGGGGAAGCACTAGAAAAGGGTGAAAAGAGGGAGAGAATAAAATAAAGTAGGGAAATATGTAATGGACTGAGGCTCTTGAGTCGCATTGAGGTCCCAAGCACTTGAGGCTAATTATCAATTGGACAATATTAATATATGCCTGGAGAAAGAATGGCCCTGCCTACTCTCTGTACAAGTTTGATGTGTTGTATAGGAAATTGTGTAGAGGATTTGGTGGGTGGAGTGTGAGAGCCAGAGGCACTGCTGGCTGGATTCGTGTTGCAATTGCTCTCACTTCATTCCCCTTCACCTCTGCAAAGAATAAAGATCAAGGATTTTCCCTTATCCTGACTTCCTGACTCCTGCTGATTTTAAAATATGCGGTCATCACAGAAATACAGTTAGCAGGAGTAATTGTGAAAAAAATTGAAGCACATTTCTCTGATAAAAGGTCTCATTTCTCATACTTATAAAGTGCTAGATCAAATTAATAAAAAAATTAAGAATTATCCCCCAAATGATAAATGATCAAAAGATCAGAATAATTTTTAGATGAAGAAATGATAGTTTTTTATAGCCATGTGAAAAAATAAAGTTCTAACTCAATGATTGGAGAAATGTAAATTAAAACAATTCTGAAATATTGTCACATACCTATTATTAGATTGGCTAATGGGACAGGAAAGAAAAAAAGACAAATAGCAGAGGGGGTGAAGGGGAAATGAGACATTAATTATCTTTGGTAGAATTGTGAACTGATACAACCATGCTGTAGAGCAATTTGGAAATATGCCCAAAGGTCTCTAAAACCATGCATGCCATTTGACCTAGCAATGCCACTACTAGATCTATATCCCAAAGAGATAAAAAATGGGAAAGGACCTATATGTACAAAAATATTTATAGCAGCTCTTTTCTAAGAGAAAGGAATTGGAAATTGAGGGGATGCCCATGAATTGGGAAATGGCTGAACAAATTGTGGTATGTGACTATAACAGAATACTATTGTGCTATAAAAAATGATGAGAAGAATGCTGTCAGAAAAATCTAGAAAGACTTAAATAAGTTGATATAAAATGAAATGTACTGTAAATAATAGCAATATTATGAATTACATAGCTATTCTCAGCCATATAATGATACAAGACAACTATGAAAGACTTTTGATGAAAAATATTATCCCTAGCCAGAGAAAGAACTGATTGTGTCTGAATACAGATTGGAATATACTCTGTTTTTTACCTTCCTTTTTTAAATTTTTTAAATCTATTTCTTCCCCCCAACATAGTTATCATAGAAATGTTTTGCATAAGTACATATGTATAATCTATTTTGAAATGCTTGATTTCTCAATTGGAAATAGTGGAGAGAGAAGAAGGGAGAGAATCTAAAATTCAAAGTTTTAAAAATAAATGTTTAAAATTGTTTTTACATGTAACTGGGCAAAAGTAAAAGACTAATTTTTAAAGCAAAAAAAAAAAGATTCCATAAAAATTAAAAGTGGGCATCCAGAAGCTAATGACTTCACAAGATATTAAGAAAAAAATAAAGTCAAAAGAATTGAAAAAAGAAGAAAATATGAAGTATCCCATCAGAAAACAACTGACCTAGAAAATAAATGGGAGACCTAATTTAAAAATTAGTGGACCATCTGAAAAACAAATTTAAAGAAATAGCCCAAAGATCATCTTTCAAGAAAATTTTAAGGAAAATTGCTCTGATATTCTAGAATCAGAAGCTAAAATGGACATTTATAAAATTCAATGATCAATACATGAAAGAGTTACAAAAATAAAAACTTCCAGGAATATTATGACCAAATTATAGTGCTTATGGTTCAAAGAGAAAATACTTCAAGTAGCCCAAAGGAAATCATTCAAATATTGTGGAGCTGTAGTAAGAATCACACATAATTTGTCAGTTGCCATATTAAAAGAGCAGATGGCTTAAAATATTAAATAAACAATAGTAATAGAACTAGGATCACAACCAAGAGTAACAAACTCAGCAAAACTGATTGTAATCTTTCAAAGGCAAAAAATGGATATTTAATAAAATAAAATTAAAAAAAACTTTCAAGCATTCCTAAAGAAAAGATAAGAACTGAATAAAAAATACATCTAATTAAAAACAAAACCTTTATATTATTGGGGCAGTTAGATGACTTCTGCATAGACAGATGGCATGGGGGTAAATCAATTATGTTAGATTTATGTAAAAAGAAATTGAAAGGAAAGATGGAGTGAAATTCTTATAGAAGGGAAAAATGAAAAGAATGGGAGAAATCACATAAAAGAAACATTCAGGGAAGAGCTTTTTCATTTATGTGGATAGAAATATAGAAGGGACAAGCATTGCTTAAATCTCAATTTCATTTAAATTGATTCAAAGAGGGGAAATATTCCTCTACACATACACATAGTCAACTGACAATAGAAATGTATATTGCCCAATAGTAAAGTAGAAGGAAGGGAATAAAAGAAAAGGGGTGTGATAAAACAGAAGGATGGAAATAGAAGAATACCTCCAAAAATATAACTTGCCTAAACTAACAGAGGAAGAAGTAAATATCCTAAACACTCCTATCTCAGAAAAAGAAATAGAACAAACTATCAATCAACTCCCTAAGAAAAAAACCCCAGGACCAGATGGATTTACATCTGAATTCTATCAAACATTTAAAGATCAATTAACTCCAATGCTAAATAAACTATTTGAAGAAGTAGGGATTGAAGGAGTCCTACCAAACTCCTTTTATGACACAGATATGGTACTGATACCTAAACCAGGTAGGCTGAAAACAGAGAAAGAAAATTATAGACCAATCTCCCTAATGAATATTGATGCTAAAATCTTAAATAAAATATTAGCAAAAAGATTACAGAAAATCATCCCCAGGATAATACACTATGACCAAGTAGGATTTATACCAGGAATGCAGGGCTGGTTCAATATTAGGAAAACTATTAACATAATTGACTATATCAACAACCAACCAAACAAAAACCATATGATCATCTCAATAGATGCAGAAAAAGCATTTGATAAAATCCAACAGCCATTCCTAATAAAAACACTTGAGAGCATAGGAATAAAAGGACTTTTCCTTAAAATAGTTAGGAGCATATATTTTAAACCTTCAGTAAGCATCATATGCAATGGGGAAAAACTGGAACCTTTCCCAGTAAGATCTGGAGTGAAGCAAGGTTGCCCACTATGACCATTATTATTCAATATTGTATTAGAAACACTAGCCTCTGCAATAAGAGTCGAGAAAGAGATTAAAGGAATTAGAGTAGGCAATGAGGAAACCAAACTATCACTCTTTGCAGATGATATGATGGTATACCTAGAAAACCCCAGAGATTCTACTAAAAACCTATTAGAAATAATTCATAATTTTAGCAAAGTAGCTGGCTACAAAATAAATCCCCATAAATCCTCAGCATTTTTATACATCACCAACAAAACCCAACAGCAAGAGATACAAAGAGAAATTCCATTCAAAATAACTGTTGATAGCATAAAATATTTGGGAATCTACCTACCAAAGGAAAGTCAGGAATTATATGAGCAAAATTACAAAAAAGTTTTCACACAAATAAAGTCAGACTTAAATAATTGGAAAAATATTAAGTGCTCTTGGATAGGCCGAGTGAATATAATAAAGATGACAATACTCCCTAAACTAATCTATTTATTTAGTGCTATACCAATCAGACTTCCAAGAAAATATTTTAATGATTTAGAAAAAATAACAACAAAATTCATATGGAACAATAAAAAGTCGAGAATCTCAAGGGAATTAATGAAAAAAAAAATCAAATGAAGGTGGTCTAGCTGTACCTGATCTAAAATTATATTATAAAGCAGCAGTCACCAAAACCATTTGGTACTGGCTTAGAAATAGATTAGTTGATCAGTGGAAAAGGTTAGGTTCACAAGACAGAATAGTCAACTATAGCAATCTAGTGTTTGACAAACCCACAGATTCTAAATTTTGGGATAAGATTTCATTATTTGATAAAAACTGCTGGGATAACTGGAAATTAGTATGGCAGAAATTAGGCAAGGACCCACACTTAACACCATATACCAAGATAAGATCAAAATGGGTCCATGACCTAGGCATAAAGAACGAGATTATAAATAAATTAGAGGAACATAGGATAGTTTATCTCTCAAACTTGTGGAGGAGAAAGAAATTTGTGACCAAAGATGAACTAGAGACCATTACCGATCACAAAATAGAAAATTTTGATTATATCAAATTAAAAAGCCTTTGTACAAACAGAACGAATGCAAACAAGATTAGTAGGGAAGCAACAAACTGGGAAAACATCTTTACAATTAAAGGTTCTGATAAAGGTCTCATTTCCAAAATATATAGAGAACTGACTCAAATTTATAAAAAATCAAGCCATTCTCCAATTGATAAATGGTCAAAGGATATGAACAGACAATTTTCAGATGAAGAAATTGAAACTATTACCACTCACATGAAAGAGTGTTCCAAATCACTATTGATCAGAGAAATGCAAATTAAGACAACTCTGAGATATCACTACACACCTGTCAGATTGGCTAAGATGACAGGAAAAAATAATGATGAATGTTGGAGGGGATGCGGGAAAACAGGGACACTGATGCATTGTTGATGGAGTTGTGAACGAATCCAGCCATTCTGGAGAGCAATCTGGAATTATGCCCAAAAAGTTATCAAACTGTGCATACCCTTTGATCCAGCAGTGTTTCTATTGGGCTTATACCCCAAAGAGATACTAAAAAAGGGAAAGGGACCTGTATGTGCCAAAATGTTTGTAGCAGCCCTGTTTGTAGTGGCTAGAAACTGGAAAATGAATGGATGCCCATCAATTGGAGAATGGCTGGGTAAATTGTGGTATATGAATGTTATGGAATATTATTGCTCTGTAAGGAATGACCAGCAGGATGAATACAGAGAGACTTGGAGAGACCTACATGGACTGATGCTAAGTGAGATGAGCAGAACCAGGAGGTCATTATACACTTCGACAACGATATTGTATGAGGATGTATTCTGATGGAAGTGGATTTCTCTGACAAAGAGACTTAACTGAGTTTCATTGGATAAATGATGGACAGAAACAGCTACACCCAAAGAAGGAATACTGGGAAATGAATGTGAACTATTTGATTTTTGATTTTCTTCCCGAGTTATTTTTACCTTCTGAATCCAATTCTCCCTGTGCAGCAGGAGAACTGTTCGGTTCTGCAAATATGTATTGTATCTAGGATATACTCCAACATATTTAACATATATAGGACTGCTTGCCATCTTGGGGGGGGGAGAGGAGGGAGGGAGGGGAAAAAACGAAACATAAGTGATTGCAAGGGATAATGCTGTGTAAAAATTATCCTGGTATGGATTCTGTCAATACAAATTTATTATTAAATTAAATTAAATTTAAAAAAAAAGATAAAACAGAAGGATGATAAAGGATGCCAATAATCATAAATCATAAACAAAACAGACTTTAGATGATGGAAGATATATAAAGAGAGAGAAGAAGAAATTAAAGAAAATAAGATGGAGAGAAATACACAGTTAGTAATCATAACAGTGAATATGGATGTAATGAACTCACTAATAAAATAGGAGATAGCAGAATGGATTAACAATTCAAATCCAGCAGTAAGTTTGTTTTTACAAAAGACACACTTGAAACAATGAGAAATAGTCTTAAAATAAGTGTCTAGAGCAGAATCTATTTTACTTTAGTTGAAGTAAAAAAGGATAATCATGATCTGAGACAAAGAAAAAGCAAAAGCAGACCTAAAAAAAGGAATAAAAAGAAAACAAAACAACATATTGCTAACAGAGTAATATTGCTACCATGAAGTCATATTAATGATAAACATATATCAACCAAATGACATAGTTTAAAATTCTTGAACGAAAAAGAAAGGAAATAAGCAGTGAAATTATGCTAGTGTATATTTTCCCTTTCAAGCTAGATACATCTAACTATAAAATAAATTAGGAAGAAGTTTAGATTGTGAAGAGAATTTTAGATGAGTTAAATATGATAGATTTCTGTAAAAATTGAATGGACATTGAAGGAACGATACATTTTTTCTTATATGTATATGGCACTTTCACAAAAATTAACTATGTATTTGGGCATAAAAATTCTCACAAACAGTGCAAAGAAGAAGAAATGTTAAAGGCACTCTTTTCAGGACCTAACAAAATAAGCATTTCATTTAATAAAGAACTATGGAAGCATAGCTTTAAAATTAATTAGAAGCTAAATAATCTAATTCTAAAGAACAAATGGATGGAATATTAAAATGCAGAAACAACAAATAGTTTATTAAAAGGAATGACAAGAGTGAGAAAACATATCTAAAATTTCCATTCAATTTCGTTCATGAATTGGGTATGGAATTAAAAAAAAAAACACCTAAAATTCCCTACTAAAACACCAAAATAAAAATCCAGAAAATTAAAGTAACGATTAATAAAAGTGAAAGTAAAAATAATCAACTAATAAATAAAACTAGGAACTTGCTTCATTAAAACAAAAAAAAAATAAAATAGATAAACCATTAGTTAATTTGATCATAGAAGCATGCAAACATGAAATATGTACCTGTAAATTCATGGAGAAGAGTTTATGATCAAAGATATCAAAAAGATAGATCAAAGATCAAAGAAATGGAGAAGATCACTGGAAGTAAAATGGACAATTTTATTATGTGAAATTAAAAAGATTTTGCAGAAGCAAAACTAATACACATCAAATTAGAAAAACTTAGGAAACTAGAAAATATGTATAGCATTTTTTCTCTGCAAAATTTTCTAATTTCTCAAATACATAGGGAACTTAAACAAATTTGTAAAAATAAGAATCATTCCCTATTTGGTAAATGGTCAAAGGATATAAAAAATTTATTTTGTAGATAAATGTATCAAAGCTATTATTAGTCATATGAAAAAATGCTTCAAATCACAATTAATTAGAAAAATGCAAATTAAAATAACTTTGAGATACTATTTTATACCCATCAACCTGGCTGACATGACAGGAAAGAAAAGTGAGAAATGCTTGAGGAGATGTGAAAAAAACAGTGCAATAATGCACTTTTCATAAAGTTGTGAAATGGTCCAAGCATTCTTGAGAACAATTTAGGACTCTGCTCAAAGGCTATCAAATTGTGTCTTACTTTTGACCCACCAATGCCACTTCTAGTTCTATATCCCAAAGAGATCAAAGAAAAGAAATTAAGACCTTATATGGGCAAAAATATGTATAATAGTTCTTGTTTTGATGACAAAGAATTGAAAATCAATGGATGACCATCAGTTGAGGAAAGATTACCCAATATTTCTTATAAGATTGTGATGGAATATATTTTTGCTATAAGAAATGATAAACATAGGGCAGCTAGGTGGCACGGTGGATAGAGTACCAGCCTTGAAGTCAGGAGGATCTGAGTTCAAATCTTCTGACACTTAACACTTCCTAGCTGTGGGACTCTATGCAAGTCACTTACCCTAATTGCTTCAGGGGAAGAAAAAGAAATGATAAGTATATGGCGTTAGAAAAATCTGAAAAAAATCAAGAACTGATTCAAAGGGAAGTGAGGAAAAAAATGATTCAAGACAAGAAAACTGATGAATTCTTACTGCAGACTTAGACACACATTTTAAACTTTATTTTTTTGTATGCGTGTGTATTTTCTTTTCTTTTTTCTTTCTTTTTTAAAATAGCCTTTTATTTACAGGTTATATTTATGGGTAACTTTACAGCATTGACAATTGCCAAACCTCTTGTTCCAATTTTTCCCCTCCTTCCCCCCACCCTCTTCCCCCGATGACAGGATGACCAGTAGATGTTAAATATATTAAAGTATAAATCAGATACACAGTAAGTATACATGACCAAACCATTATTTGCTGTACAAAAAGAATCGGATTCTGAAATATTGTACAATTAGCCTGTGAAGGAAATCAAAAATGCAGATAAGCAAAAGTATAGGGATTGGGAATTCAATGTAATGGTTCTTAGTCATTTCCCAGAGTTCTTTTGCTGGGTGTAGCTGGTTCAGTTCATTACTGTTCCATTGGAACTGATTTTGTATCTCATTGCTGAGGATGGCCAGGTCTATCAGAATTGGTCATCATATAGTATTGTTGTTGAAGTATATAATGATCTCCTGGCCCTGGTCATTTCACTCAGCATCAGTTCATGTAAGTCTCTCCCAGGCCTTTCTGAAATCATCCTGTTGGTCATTTCTTACCAAACAATAATATTCCATATTATTCATATACCACAATTTCTTCAGCCATTCTCCAATTGATGGGCATCCACTCAGTTTCCAGTTTCTGGCCACTACAAAGAGGGCTTCCACAAACATTCGTGCACATATAGGTCCCTTTCCCTTCTTTATGATCTTATGCATATATTTTTCTTTTGAAATATAGCTAATATAGAAATATATCTTACATGACTTTACATATATAGTCAATATAATATTGATTGTCTTTTCAAAGGGTAGGACAATGGTGGGAAAGAGAGAAATTGAAACTGCATTTTTAAAAAATTAATGTTAAAGTATTTTACATGTAAAAAAGTATTAACATGTGATATTGAAAGAAATGTTTTTTATAATTATTAAGCATTTGTCATTAAGACTTGAGAAAGAGATTAAAAGAATTAAAGTAGGTAATGAGGAAACCAAATTATCACTCTTTGCTGATGATATAACGGTATACTTAGAGAACTCCAGAAATTCTAGTAAAAAGCTGTAAGAAATTATCCACATCTTTAGCAAAGTTGCAGGATACAAAATAAACCCACATACGTCATCAGCATTCTTATATATTACTAACAAAATCCAACAATTAAGTTACAAAGAGAAATTCCATTTAAAGTAACTACTGATTATATAAAATACTTAGGAATCTATCTGCCAAGGGAAAATCAGAAACCATGTGAGCAAAACTACAAAACACTTTCCACACAAATAAAGTCAGAGCTAACCAATTGGAAAAATATTAAATGCTCTTGGATAGGGTGAGTAAATACAATAAAGATGACAATACTACCTAAACTAATCTATTTATTTAGTGCTATACTAATCAGATTCCCCCAAAAAACTGTTTTAATGACCTAGAAAAATTAACAACAAAGTTCATATGGAAAAATAAAAGGTCAACAATTTCAAGGGAACTAATGAAAAAAAAAAATCAAATGAAGGTGACCTAGCTGTACCAAATTTAAAATTATGTTATAAAGCAGTGGTTACCAAAACCATTTGGTATTGGCTAAGAAATAAACTAGTTAATCAGTAACAGATTAACAGATTAGGTTTAAAGAAAAAAAAAGTCAATAACTTTAATAATCTAGTATTTGACAAACTCAAAGACCCCAGCTTTTGGGATAAGAACTCACTGGTTGACAAGAATTGCTGGGAAAATTGGAAATTAATATGGAAGAAACTAGGCATTGACCCACATGTAACGCCATACACCAAGATAAGGTCAAAATGGGTTCATGACCTAGGCATGAAGAATGAGATTATCAATAAATTAGAAGAACATAGAGTAGTTTACCTCCCTGACCTGTGGAAGAGGAAGGAATTTATGACCAAAGAAGAACTAGAGATAATTATTGATCACAAAATAGAAAATGTTGATTATATCAAATTGAAAAGTTTTTGCACAAACAAAACTAATGTCGAGAAGATTAGAAGGGAAGCAATAAACTGGGAAAACATTTTCACAGTCAAAGGTTCTGACAAAGGCCTCATTTCCAAAATATATAGAGAATTGACTCTATAAGAAATCAAGCCATTCTCCAATTGATGAATGGTCAAAGGATATGAACAGAGAATTTTCAGATGAAGAAATTGAAACTATTTCTAGCCATGTGAAAAGATGCTCCAAATCATTATTAATAAGAGAAATGCAAATTAAGAGAACTCTGAGATACTACTACACACCTGTCAGATTGATTAGAATGACAGGAAAGATAATGCGGAATGTTGGAGGGGATATGGGATGGAATTGTGAATACATCCAGCCATTCTGGAGAGCAATTTGGAACTATACTCAAAAAGTTATCAAACTGTGCATGCCCTTTGATCCAGCAGTGTTTCTACTGGGCTTATACCCCAAAGAGATACTAAAGAAGGGAAAGGGACCTGTATGTGCACAAATGTTTGTGGCAGCCCTCTTTGTAGTGGCCAGAAACTGGAAACTGAGTGAAAGCCCATCAATTGGAGAATGGCTGAATAAATTGTGGTATATGAACGTTATGAAATATTATTGTTTTGTAAGAAATGACCAGCAGGATGATTTCAGAAAGGCCTGGAGAGACTTACATGAACTGAAGTTAAGTGAAATGAGCTGGACCAGGAGATCATTATATACTTCAACAACAATATTATATGAGGATCAATTCTGCTGGACGTGGCCCTCTTCAACAATGAGATAAACCAAATCAGTTCCTATAGAGCAGTAATGAATTGAACCAGCTACACCCAGTGAAAGAACTCTGTGAGATGAGTATGAACCATTATATAGAATTCCCAATCCCAATCCCAAATCCCTCTATTTTTGTCCGCCTGCATTTTTGATTTCCTTTACAGGTTAATGGTACACAATTTCAAAGTCCAATTCTTTTTGTATAGCAAAATAACTACATGGACATGTATGTATTTAACTTATGCTTTTATATATTTAACATGTATTGGTCAATCTTCCATCTGGAGGAGGGGATGGGGGGAAGGAGGGGAAAAATTGGAACAAAAGGTTTTGCTGTTGTCAATGCTGAAAATTACCCATGCATATACCTTATAAATAAAAAGCTATAATAAAAAAAATATTAAGCATGCTACTTTTTTCCCACCTATTTTCTGGGTTTCATCTCTAACTCAGGAAACTTATAAGGTCATTCCTATACCATGTGGTGATAGTATACCAATCAATTGCTATTAATAGACCAATTCTCAGTCTATCCTGACCAGATCAACCCTCACTGCTACTACTTCCTCATATGTCATTCCCATTAGAATCTAAATTCTTTGAGGGCAATAATTTTTAGATTTTTATCCCCACTATTATTTTGGCATTACATTTAAGTCTTTAATAAATGCCTTTTAAGCATTCATTCAATTATTCTTTCAGTCTGCTCTTTTGACTCACTTGGCTACTCAAGTAAAATTTTGATTTTATTTATTTGAATAATTTTGCTCTCCCATTAATTTAAAGGTCAGCAAATTGCTTTGTTTGCTTCTTCTTCTTCTTCTTGTTAGGCAGTATTTTTATCTGATTTAGTTTACTTCTTTTCCTCTTGCTTTGACTCTAAGTCAAAAATTAAGTGAAATTAATATTCCTATTGAAACCAACTTTAAATTCCTTCATTTTATTGAATTCAATTGTTCATAAATTATTTAAACTTTTTTTTTCTAATGCAGTTAGTATTACAAGTTAAATAAATTTAAAAATGTAAATGTTGATCTTATATTTTGGAAGCTGTTCCAACTGCTTACACAGAGATAAAAACCATTGATTTTCATCATTTTCTTTTTCATTGTCAGTTTTATTAGTCTTGTCAGAAAAAAATGCTTATTAACAATCTTACATGGAATTTTCTTTGGTTCTTAGAAGCACATTCTAATTTACCACTATAAGTATGTAGGAAGGATGTTTGTAATTAACCTTGATCCTAATGGAATCTCTTCAGAAGAATAGACACAATTAGAAAGTATAAATATGTAATCTTCTGTGGATCATAAGTCACAAATACACAATTTTTGTTCCTTGCAGATAGGAACTCTTTTATTTACTTTTGTAAATAAGACATTCTCACTACACCTTGAAAAGTTTATTGCTATAGTTGGCATTTAATAAATATTTTCTAAAGATTGGCTTGGAATTGAATCCAAAAAAGAATTAAAAAATCATAAAATAAAGCAATGACTTTGTCTTTCTTTTATCATTAAGATTAAAGCTTCCTGAGCACCTAAACTCTATTTAGTGTGTAGAACACCTACACCTACCAAAAAAACCCTAGATTTAAAAAAAAATCAGTACTTAAAGTCACTATAGTTTATTTATTCCAATATATATTATATATTATTATATAAGCAAGTGAAATATTTTGCCTTTTTGTGATTTATTGTGATTTACTAAAATTCATTTTTATTTTATACAATTTCTTGTTAATTTTATGTGTTTAATAGATCCCTTTCATCAGGGGAAAAGAGAAAAGAAAATTGGCTCAAAGTCCTAGTTTTTAATACTATGCATCAACAGTATAAAAAATAAAAACATATTAATAAACTAGCTATTACCTCCCACTGATCTCTGGCTATCAGGCACTCACAATTTCCTCTATTGGGCTCCTAAGAGGCCCTTCAATAAGGTAAAACTGTGAGTTTGACATTTCTCTTGCTTGCTGCCAGGAAATTCTAAATTGAGTCCCAGTTGTTTCTCAGATTAATCCAATAGAGAGTACAAAATCTGAACTGAGCATTTTATAACTTTTTGAAAATTCATTTAAGCTAAATTTAGGCTTCGGTATTTCATGTATCTTCCTAAAATTATAAAAACACTTTTAGAATATAAGGTAGTGACATAGATTTTGAAAGAGAAACAGTAAGTAAGCAACATATTTTAAAATAATTGAGACTTCTTTTCATTTAAATAAAAGGAATAAATATTTACATAAACTTTCTTAAAATTGTTTATAATTCTAAAATCCAGTCTGCTGGCTAGGTTTAGTCTATTTCTTTTTCTGAAAGCCAGGACAAAAAAAAATCCAGTCATAGCAAAACTATTTATGTAGCAATAGTGAAGAGAATTGTCCCTTTTATGAAACTTTAATTCAAAAAGATTAAGCTTTGTTTGAATTCTTCATGCATAAATCAGTCAGATAAATGCTCAAACTGAATTTCAAAATCAAAAGATATGAATGATTTCCACATTTACTTTCTGATTTTTTCCAATGTATTCTGAATAAATCTATTGCTAGAAAGGCACCTAGAAACCTTAACTAGTAAAGAATGCAGTGTCTCAGTTCTTGGATGTGCACTTCATGAAGCATGTTATGCCTGTACCATTTCTATCGATAGAAACTGAATAGAGTTGTATTTCCAGACTTTTTTTAAAAATTGAAATTGGTGTTTCATTTGAGATTGTATGTAAAATAGTAGCATCTCTGAAAAATTTTTGAAAGGCAATGGATGTTTATTAAAAACCTAATAAATATGGAGTTTTTATTAAGGGATGAATTTTGCATATTACATATATGTATATATGTATGTATATAGATAGATTGACATATATATTTTCCCTCTGTCCTTATCTTTCTTTCTCATCTACATTATTCTTTCTCTTTCCAACTAAATGAGTTTCAAAATAAGAGACTGTTTCCTTTTAGTCTACACAGCAAGATTCCTTATACTATGCCCAAATAATAAATAAATCTAACAAGTAAAAATATATATTTTGGCTGGTATCATTTAATGAGAACAACTCAGTTAAAATAATGGTAGCTTTGACTTTAATCTCTGTAAAAAGAACATGGAAATTAGAATTATTATTTTTCCCAAATGAGAAATCTAAAGCTTATACATCAATTCTAGAAAGTATAGTGGCTTCTAAAAGATAATGATTATTTTCAGGAAAAAATATCTAGTTCCTTCACTTCAAATTTAGGAAAATCAAAATTTCCCTATTGAAGAAAATACAAGAGAGGTATCTTGGATAAAGAAAGCCTTCAGTTAATTGGAGGTCCAGCCACAAGGTTTAAACATTTTTTTCAAGTCAGAAATGAAGCCAATGTTTTACCACTGTGTCCTCCATTTCTATAAGAATAGTGAAAATATAAAAAACAAACCAATCTCTCTCTCTACACACATATACATGTTATATTTATGCTATACACACACACGCATATATATACACTACATATATGTGTACATATATTCTCTATATTTGCATGTATATATGCATATAGTGTATTCAGGAAGGTATCTTGCTAATAATCTCATGTAAAATAGTGTGGATTCGTTTTATTTTCCAATTCTATTCAACAAACATTTACTAAGCTCCCATGCTGAAGGCACTATCCTTGTCTTTAAGGGTACACGTCAGAAAAGAAATAGTCCCTCTCTTCAAATAACTTATGGTCTAGTATGTATCTAGATAAATAAGTAGAAAAAAATTAGAATGGAAATTACTAATAATTTGGAGCATCAGAAAAGATGTCACCCAGGTGGTAACAATTAAGCAAAGCCTTGAAGGACCTACAGACTCTGAGAAGGCAAAACTGAGAAGGCCATAATTTTGAAGTAGGGGAGATAGCCTATGTGAGTGTATAGAGATGAAAAAGGGAGTGTAGAGTTTAGATAACAGCTGGGGAGCAAATTTGGCTGGAAGACTGAATATACCAAGGGAAGTGATATGAAATTTCAAACCACATAGGTGGGGGCCAAATTATGGAGAACTTTAAATGCCAGACTGAGAGATTTGTCTTTTACCCCAGAAGCAATGGGTAGCTGAAGAATACTTTTGGATAGAAGATATGGTAAATCATTTAAAAGGCTTACATTAAGTTATATCTTCCACAAAGTTTTATTCTTATTATTTTATGATAAGAAATTGTTTTGTCATTTTTCAGGCTCATGGGAATTGAATGCATGTTTTTGAAGATTCCACCTATGTGGAAAAAATTTCAAATATTCTTCCAGCAAAGACTATCCTGGTTGTACACTATATGGTCATATCCTAATTGGCTGTTAGCTTATCTATCCATTATATGATGGATTCTTTGGTTATAGCATCTCACAAAACCAAAAAAAAAAAAAAAACAGACAAAATAAAACTTCTTTCAAACATAGTAAGTGTTTTAGAAAGCAAAACAGAGTGTGTTAAGGATCTTTTAAAAGATGACCAGTAAAAAGTAATTTAGCCATCATTTCTTAACTTACATGCTAGTCTGGCAACCTAATCAATGCAAATTTTGACATTCACACTAAAAATTAATCCAAAACACATAAAGAAGCTGTACCTAAAGGGAAGGATAGCTCAGAAATTCTCTTAGGATGAGTAAGTAAAATATTGGTTTGATCATGTATCCACAGGAAATAAGAAGCAACATTTCATGGGATAAGTAGCCATATTACTTTGCAGTATTCATGTTAAGCACAAACAAAAATACTACAACAAATAGAAAATATGCAACAACCTTTGTTGTTAAAGTTGAAGAGCTGGGAAATCCTACAAGTATAGTGACAATGTTCTCCAAATAGTGATTCTAAGAAACTTAAATGTTAAGATAGGCATAGGATTGCCAAAAAATAAATAGAAACCTACAATATGATTTGGAATTAATAATTGAAAGAGTCCAGGGTTTAGTTGTAGGTTCCACACCAATATTTCATGAATAACTTTAAGAGATTTGTGAGGTTACAAGCATAGTAAGTAAAGGTGAACATGACAAAAAAGAGGTTATAAGAAGGCTAAAACAAATTACCAATTTTTTTTTAACAAAAAAGTAAGTTATACAACATATTGGGCATATTTACTCTAAAGTCTTGATTAGAACACTAGGATAAGAATCAGAATTAAATAATATGGTCACCAATTTGATATGATAATATACAAGTTGTCATTGAGATCATTAATTAGTTGAAATGTGTAATTTCAAATCTCTCATTATTACCATATATATCTCCGTTTCCTTCCTTTTTGATCTCTTTTGAAAACAGATTTAGTAGAAGTATGGCTGGATCAAAAGATATGCATAGTTTCATAGCTCTTTGAAGCTATTTACTCTCCAGAATGATTGGACCCAGTTTATTTACTCCACCATTAGTGTGCCTATTTTCCCTCACCCCCACAATATATTATTTCTGAGCTGTATGGGGTGGTAACTTAGAGTTGTTTTAATTTGCCTTGCCCCTAACCAATTTAGAGCATTTTGTATAGCTTTAGTATTTTTTTCTTCAGAAAACTGCTTTTTCTTTGGAAAACTGTCATTTTACCATTTATCAAATGGGAAATTGTTTTATTTTTATGACTTTCCACTCAGATTTATACTCAATATATATTTAATAGGTGAAGTCTTTATTGGAGAAACATAATGAAAAAATAGAGATTATTTTATTATATGCAGTACTTTTTAGCATAATGGACTTTACTTGATTATCTGTTTTAATTAAATTTCTTTTTGCTTTTACTTTGTCTGAAATCATAATTACTATTATCAATTTTTTACTTTAGCTAGAGCAAAATGAATTCTGATCTATCTCCTTTAAATTCTGTACATGTTTTTATTTTTCAAGTATGTCTCTTATAAACAACATATTGTTGGGTCCTAGTTTCTAATTCATTCTACTAAATGTTTCCCTTTTATGAGTGAATTTATGCCATTTATATTTACAGTTAGGAGGAATAACTTTATATTTTCCTCAATTCTAATTTCTTTTGTTTATTTTTCTTTTTATGTTTTTATGCTGTATATTTCTGTCTGTTTTGCTTCTAACCACTGCCTCTTTTAATCTGCCCTTCCTTTTATTATCCCTCCCCTTTCTTATATTTCATTTCCCTATTAGGTTACAATTTTATACATAACTGGATGTATACATATGTATGTACATTTTGTATGTATGTATATGTATATAATATGTAAATAATTGTGTTTATATGTGCATAAATATATGTTCACTGAATATATGGATACAGATATATACATACATAATGTACACACACACACACACACACACACACATACATACATACATACTTCCCTATTTGAACAAATTCCATTGAGATTTATATTTAAGCATTAACTGCCACCATCCCTTTCCTCCTCCTCCCCTATAAAACTTCTTCATTGTGTTCTTCGTGTGAAAAGAAATTCTATTCTATCTCTACCTTCTGTCTTCTACCAGTGTATCCCTCTTTCTTATCCTTTCACTTAAAAAAAAAAAAGTCATTCCAATGTAACTGATTCACTTATGCCCTCTGCTTATATAAACTTCTTTTAACTGCCTTAATAATGAAAAAAGTCCTTAGGAGTTACATGTATTATCTTTCCATGAATGAATGTAAATATTTAATTTTATTGAGTCCCTTATGATGATTTTTTTCACATTTACCTTTTATTCTTTTCTTGAGTCTTCTGTTTGAATGTCAAATTTTTTATTCAGCCCTGGTCTTTTCATCAGGAATGCTTGAAAGTACTCATTAAATATCCATTTTTTCTTTGAAGGATTATACTAATTTTTGCTGGGTAGGTTATTCTTGGTTGAAATGTTCATTCCTTTATTTTCCAGCATTTCATTTCTCAAACCCTCTGTTCCTTTAACATGGAAGTGCTAAATCCCATGTGTTCCAACCATGGCTCTACAACATTTGAATGCTTTATTTCTGGCTACTTGAAGTATTTTCTCTCTGATTTGCAAGTTCCTTAGTTTGGCTAAAATATTCTTGAGAGTTTTCATTTTGGAAGCCCTTTTAGGAGGCAATTGGTGGATTCTTTTCATTTCTATTATTTTCATTTCTCTTGGTTGAAATGACAGAATGGGAAAGTGACAAATGTTGGAGAGGATGTGGAAAAATTGTGACACTAATTCAGGATTTATTAAATTGTAAAACGATCAAATCATATTGGAGAGCAATCTGGATTTATGCCAAAAAAATTATTAAGCTACTTATACACTTTGACTCAGAAATACCACTACTTGGTTTATTTCTAAAGATTATTAAGGATAAAGTAAGAGAAATTATATGTTTTGTATTGGTCAACCTGCCATCTGGGGGAAGGGGTGGGAGGAAGGAGGGAAAAAGTTGGAGCAAAAGGATTTGCAACTGTCAACACTAAAAAGTTACCTATGGATATATCTTGTAAATAAAAAGTTATAATAATAATAAAAAAAGAAACTATATGTTCTAAAATGTTTATAGCAGCTCTTTGTGATAGCAAAAAATTGGAAATTGTAGGGATGTCTATCAGTTGGGGAATGGCTATATAAATTGTGATATATGGGTTGTGAGAGAATACTATTGTATTCTAAAAATTAATGAGTTCAATGATTTTAGAAAAGAAAACTTGGAAAGACTTGCATAAAAAAAGAATTCAATAAGCATAACTAAGAGGACATTATATACATTAACTGCAATATTGTTTTAAGGACAATTTTGAGTGAATAAGTTACTTTATATTTTGGTATCATACATATCCAAATGAACTACAAAGAAAGATGCTATCTGCATCCAGAGAAACAACCGATAAACAGAAATACCTATAATAACTATTTGTGTCTAATGGCAGCCATCTCTGGGTAGGGGGATAATGAGTGGAGAGAAGAAAGAAATTACCTGATAATTTTGTTGTGTATTTGAAAGGAATAGCAAAATTGTACATAGTAGATTGTTAGTTTCATTTACAATTATCTTTTTTTCTTGTATTATGTTATAAAAAGTTTCTTTTATCCCATAATTTAAAAGCAAAATAAAAATATTTTTTCAGGGCAGTTTTCATAGATAATTCTTAAAATATGATATTTAGACATTTCTTTTGATCATGGCTCTCAGGCAATTCAATAATCCTTTTTAAAATGTGTGTGTGTGTGTGTGTGTGTGTGTGTGTGTGTATTGTTATGTCTGTGTGTGTGTATGTTGGAGGCAATTGGGGTTAAATGATTTGTCCAGGGTCCCACAGCTAGGAACTCAGGTCCCCCTAAGTTCAGGATCAAAATTCTATCCATTACAACATTTAACTGGCCCCAATAATTTTTAAATTATCTCTTCTCAGTTTATTTTCCAGGTCAGTAATTTTTCTAATGAGATATTTCACATTTTCTTCTATTTTTCATTCTTTTGGCTTTATTTTATGATTTCTTCATATTTCATGAATTTATTAGTTTCCACTTGTCCGATTCTGATTTAGGGAGGAATTATTTTTTTCAGTGAGCTTTCATATTTCTTTCCCCATGTGGTCAGTTCTGCTTTTTTAAGGAGTTTTTTTTTTTTTTTTCCTTCAGTGAATTATGTGTATCTTTTGCCATTAGGTTAATTCTGTTTTCAAGGTGTTATTCAGATCAATTTTTTGTGTCTTTTTAACCAAGCTGTTAATTCTCTTTTTATAATTTTCTTTTATCATTCTCATTTCTTTTCTCTATTTTCCTTTTACCACTCATCTCTCTTTCTCTCCTTCTCCCTCCTTCCTTCTGTCTTAGTCTTCCCTGACATCATAGTGGCTTTTAAATGGTCAAATTTTCATGCTGTTTTCTAATTTCCCTATTTAATAATTTTGAACCTCATGGTAAAGTTAGGCTTTGTTCACCTGGGATGAAGGGGCTCTGTTTTCAGAGCCAGTTCTGGGTGTCTGCTGGTATTTGGTATTTGCAAGGTGCTGGGGTCCTTGGAGAGTTCTGGTCATTGATCTTTTGATCCCCATTCTGATTTTTACATAGGAAGAGCCCCTGGTCCATTGCAGGTATAAGTACTAGCATTTTTTTTTGCTTTGAAACCGCAATCAAGGTTCTTGTTCCCTTGTGACCTACCCTCAGTGCTTCTCTTACTCCTGGAACAATAAATTCTTTAATTATTTTTTCTAGAAGGTAGACCCAAAGCAATGGATTGGCATTAGACACTCAGTTAAACTCCCTCAATATTCTCCTCCAAACAACTTTAAAATAATACCTCAATAAAATTTTTAAATTACAAAAGTAACAAAAGGTCAGAGTAAGATATTTATATTGCCCAAGAAAATATAGAACTAGAAAGAATTCACTAATCACTTCAAGAGACAATGAGGGGGGACTTCCGGTTAAGATGGCGGAGAGGAGGCACACAGCTGCATAAGCTCCACGCTTTCTCTCACTATCCATTTCATTACAAGCCTCTGAATTAATGCTTGACTGAAAAAAAAAACCCACAAATAGTTATCAAGAGAAGCCATCCTTGAGATTCGCCAAGAAAGGTCTGTCTTTACTGGAGGGCTGGGACGGTTTTAGATCGGGTGCAGGCAGCGGGCAGCGGCAGTGAGAGCACGGGAGCAAACTGGAGAGGGGGTGGGGAGTGATCGCAGCCGTCTCTGCGGGGAGAGCTTCGCTACAGGTTTGGATACTTTGCTCCGGCAGCAAGTCAGCAGCCCAGCAGAGAAGCTAAAAGCACCGGGGCTGAAGAATACAACCCCAAAACAGCTGGAGTCTCTCAGGACCTGGCCGGCCTTCCCCTTCCCCTCCCACAGTGACTCAGCACGCTCTGGGATCTCAGAGCGCAGGCGCACACAGTCCTGCTAGTGCCTCACTGCTGGCCCCCGCAGTCTGGAGAGGAAGCTCGGTAACACACACAGCCCCTCCCCCAAAGGAAGACTCCAGTTTTTTCTGTTTTTCTTTGCTAGTTTGTCTTTGATTATTAGACAGAATGAGCAAGAAGCTGAAGAGGACTTTAACCCTTGACAGCTTCTACACAGATAGAGAGCAGACTCTAAATCCTGAGGAGACTAAAAACAGACAGTCCCCAGGTGAATCCCCAAAGGAGGAAATCATCTGTTCCTCAGCACAGATGAACCTCATAGAAGTGATTAAAAAGGCTCTCACAAGGGAGCTAGAAGAAAAATGGGGAAAGCAGAGTGAGGCTTGGCAAAAGGAGAGGGAAGCTTGGGAAAAGGAGAGGGAGGCTTGGCAAAAGAGCCTGGAGAAAGTTAAAGAGAGAGTGGATAAAGAAGTAAAATCCTTGAAAAATAAGATTGGTGAACTGGAAATAGAAAATAGCTCTCTAAAAAACAAAATTGGCGAAATGGAAAAAAATTCCACAGAACAAAAGAACTCAATGGGACAATTAGAAAAAGATTTTTTAAAAAGTGAGTGAAGAAAATACTTCACTGAAAATCAGAATTGAACAAGTGGAATTGAATGACTCGAGGGGACAAGAAGAATCAGTCAAGCAAATCCAAAAAAATCAAACAATGGAGAAAAATGTGAAATACCTTCTGGGGAAGACAACAGACCTGGAAAACAGATCCAGGAGAGACAATCTGAGAATCATTGGACTTCCAGAAAAACATGATAAAAAAAAGAGCCTGGACACTATTTTCCAGGAAATTATCAAAGAGAACTGCCCAGAAGTCATAGGAACAGAGGAAAAATTAACATTGAAAGGATTCATCGATCACCCACTGAAAGGGATCCTAAAATCAAAACACCAAGGAATATAGTGGCCAAATGCCAGAACCCTCAGATGAAGGAAAAAATATTGCAAGCGGCTAGAAAAACCCAATTCAAGTATCAAGGAGCCACAGAGTGCAAGGTTAAGATCTCCCACTATTATAGTTTTACTGTCTATTTCTTCTTGCAGCTCTCTTAGTTTCTCTTTTAAGAATTTAGATGCTACCCCACTTGGTGCACATATGTTTAATATAGATTGTTCTTCATTATCCATGCTACCCTTTAGCAAGATATAGTGTCCTTCCTTATCTCTTTTAATTAGGTCAATTTTTGCTTTAGCTTGATCTGAGATCAGGATGGCTACCCCTGCTTTTTTGACTTCACCTGAAGCATAGTAGATTTTGCTCCAACCTTTTACCTTTAACCTGCATGTATCTCCCCGCTTCAGGTGTGTTTCCTGTAAACAACATATTGTAGGATTCTGGCTTTTAATCCATTCTGCTGACTGCTTCCTCTTTATGGGGGAGTTTACCCCATTCACATTTATGGTTAGAATAACCAATTCTGTATTACTTGCCATCTTGTTAACCCCGGTTTATGCTTTTCTCCCTTCTTTCCCCTTTCCCCCCCTTGCCAGTATTAAGCTTGTGAGCACCACTTGCTTCTCACAGCCCTCCCTTTTTAGTATCCCTCCCCCCGCCTTAGAGTTCCTCTCCCATCTTACCCCTTTCCTTCCCAGTTCCCGTATTTCCTTCCGCTTAGCTTATTCCTTCCCTTTTCACTTTTCCCTTCTCACTTTTCAATGAGGTAGGAGAAGTTTTACCATAGATTGAATATGTCTTAAGATTTTTCACTTAAAGCCAATTCTGTAGGCAGTAAGATACCCACTATTTTCATCCCCCTACAAATTATTATCTTTGCAGATAATATGATGCTATACTTAAAGAATCCTAGAAAATCAATTAAAAAACTACTAGAAACAATTCACAACTTTAGCAAAGTTTCAGGATGCAAAATATATCCACATGAATCATCACTATTTTTTATATATTGCCAACAAAGCCCAGCATAAGAGATACAAAGAGAAATTTCATTCAAAATAGCTGTAGATCATGTAAAATACTTAGCAAAGTCAGGAACTATGTGAACACAATTATAAAACACTTTCCACACAAAGTGAGATCTAATCTTGTGGAAAAATATCAAATGCTCATGGGTAGGCGGAGCTAATATAATAAAGATAAAAATGCTACCTAAATTAGACCACCTATTCAGTGCCATACCAATCAAATTCCCAAGAAATTACTTCACAGAGTATCTGGAAGAACAAAAGGTCAAGAATATCAAGGGAATTAATGAAAAAAATTGCAAATGAAAGTGGCCAAGTTATAACAGTTATACCACCAAAGCTATTTGTTACTGACTAATCAGTAAAATAAGTTAGGTTCACAGGACAAAATAGTCAATGACTATATTAATTAGTGTTTGATAAACCCAAACACTCCAGCTTTGGGGATAAGAACTCGCTATTTGACAAAAACTGCTGGGAAAATTGGAAATTACCATGGCAGAAACTTGACATCGCCTCACAACTAATACCCTATAATAAGATAAGATAGAAATAAGTTCATGATTTAGACATAAAAAGTGATACTACAAACAAATTAGAAGAACAAAGGATAGTTTACCTCTCAGGTCTGTGGAGAAGGAAGGAAAATCTGTGAAGAAAGAAGAACTGGAGTACATTATTGAATGCAGAATGGATAATTTTTAACAGTGAACTGGGAAAATTTTTTACATTGAAGGGTTCTGATAAAGGCCTCATTTCTAAAATATGAAGAACTGAATCAAATTTATAAGAATTCAAGCCATTTGACAATTGATAAATGGTCAAAATATGAATAGGTAATTTTCAGATGAAGGCATTAAAACCATTTCTAGACACATGAAAAGGTGCTCTAAATCACTATTGCTCAGAGAAATGCAAATTAAGACAACTCTGAGGTACCACTACACATCTCTGAGATTGGCTAAATTGACAAAAAAAAGATAATGACAATTGTTGGAGGGGATGAGGGAAAACTGGAACATAAATACATTATTGACAAAGTTGTGAATGGATTCAACCATTCTGGAGAGCAGTTTGATCCATACCCCTTGATCCAGCAGTGTTTCTACTATGCTTATATTCTAAAAAGATCAGAAAGAAGGGAAAGGGACAACATGTGCAAAAATGTTTGTGGCAGCCCTTTTTGTAGTGCAAGAAACTGGAAACTGAGTGGTGCCCATCAATTGGGAGAATGGCTGAATAAGTTATGGTATATGAATGTTATGGCATATTGTTGTTCTATAAGAAATAATCAGCAGAATGATTTTGGAGAGGTCTGGAGAGTACATGAATTGATGCTAAGTGCAATGAGCAGAGCCAGGAAATCATTATGCACAGCAACAGCAAGATTATATGATGATCAATTCTGATGGACACTGCTCTAATGAACAATGGGATGATTCAGGCTAGTTCTAATGGTCATGTGATGAAGAATGACATTGGGAACTGAATGTGGACCACAACATAGTATTTTCACTCTTTGCATTGTTGTTTGCTTGCATTTTGTTTTCTTTCTCATTTCTTTTCTTTTTTGATCTGATTTTTTTTATGCAGCATGACATTTGTGGAAATATGTATAGAAGAATTGCACATACTTAACACATATTGGATCACTTACTGTCTAGGGAAGAAAGTGGGGAAAGGGGAGAGAAAAAATTAGAACACAAGATTTTGTAGGGGTGAATGTTGAAAATTATCCACATATATATTTTGACAATAAAAACCTTTAATTAAAAAAACAAAGAGTTAAAAAGCTAACTGAAGAAAATCACACATTAAAAATTATAATGGGTCAAATGAAAACTAATGGTTCTATGAGACATTAAGAATGAATTAAACAAACTAAAAAGAATGAAAAAATGGAAGAAAGTATAAAATAGCTCATTGGAAAAACAACCTACCTGGAAAATAGATGTAGAAAAGATAATTTAAAAAGTATCAGTCTACCTGAAGGCTATGACCAAAAAAAGAGCCTGCATAGTATTCTCCAAAAGATCATCATGGAAAACTGCCCCAACATTTCATTTTACAAACAGAGAGGGGAATAATCATCGAAAGAATCCATCGATCACCTCCAGAAAGAGAGCTCAGAAGGAGAACTGCAAGGAGCATTGTTACAAAACTTCAGAACTACAATCTCAAGGAACAAAATAGTGCAAGTTGTCACACAGAAAAGAATTCAATTATTAAAGAGTAATAGTCAGGACTTCCCAGGATCTGGCAACATCTGCAATAATAGTTCAGAGGAACTGGAATACCATTTTTTAGAAGGCAAAAGACTTGAGGTTATAACCAAACATTAACTACTCAATGAGATTGATCATTATCTTTTAGAGGAAGAGAAGGATCTTTAATGAAGTAAGATATTTCAAATCATTTTAGGGCCGAGAGAAGCAAAGAAAGGTGATAGGAGGTAAAACAAGTAGAGGGTGGGATGGGTCAAAAACAAAACACTACAAAGGAGGGACAGGATGAAAAGAGAGAACAAAAGGGAGAAAATAGAATGGAGGAAAATACAGAGTTGGTAATCATAATTGTAGATGTGAAGGGGATGAATTCTTCCATAAAAAGAAGTGAATAGCAGAATGGATTAAAAAAAAAAAACAGAATCCTACAACATGTTTACAAGTAACACATCTGAAACAGAGAGATACATACAGAGTGAGGATAAAAGGCTGGAGCAAAATTTATTATGTTTCAGCTGAAGTAAAAAAAAATGAGATAGCAATTCTGATCTCAGATAAAGCAAAAATAAAAGCATTTCTAATTAAAAGAGATAAGAGAAAAATTGCAACTTGTTAAAAAGCACCATAAAAATGAAGTAGTATTGATTCTAAATGCATATGCACCAAGTGGCAGAGAATACAAATTCCTAGACAAGATAATAAGCAAGTTGAAGAAAGAAATAGAAAGTAAAACTATATTAGTGGGGGATCTCAACCTTCCCCTCTCCAAATTAGACAAATCTAACCACAAACTAAACAAATAACCACAAAACTTCTAGGAAGATAGATAGAATCCTGGAAAAATTAAATATGATAAATCTCTGGAGAAAATTAAAAGGGGACAGAAAAGAAAACACCTTTTTCTCAGTAGCTCATGACACCTTCACAAAAATTGACTGTACATTAGGGCATAAAAGCCTCACAATGAAATGCAGAAAGTCAAAAATAGCAAATGATTCCTTTTCAGAATATTTATACAATAAAATTATATTCAATACAGGGCCTGGGAAATATAGACTAAAAACCAATGGAAATTAAATAATCTAATTCTAAATAATGAATGGATTCAAACATCAAATCACAGAAACAATCAATAAATGAAAATAACAATAATGTGATAAATTCATCAAAACTAATGGGATGCAGCCAAAACAGTTTTTAGGGAAATTTTTATCTCTCTACATAATTACATGAATAAAATTGAGAAAGATTAGAACAATGAATTGGGCGTGCAACTAAAAAAGCTGGAAAAATAACAAATTAACTCTCCAAATAAATATCAAATTAGAAATTCTGAAACTCAAAAAAGAGATTAATTGAAACAAAGAAAACTATTGAAGTAATTAATAAAACTAAGAGTTTATTTTATGAACCCCCCACCCCCAACAAAAATAGATAAACCTCTGATTAATTTAATTAGGAAAAGTAAAGGGGAAAAAAAATTACCAGAATTAAAAATGAAAAGAATGAATTTACCACCAATGAAGAAGAAATTAAAGCAATATTTAGGAGCTAGTTTGTTCAACTGTGTGCCACCAAGTCTGACAATTTTTAATTGAAATGATGAATATTCCCAAATCTATAAACTGCCCAGATTAGCAGAAGAGAAAATAAATTACTTCAATTTTTCCATTTTAGGAAAAAAAAAAGAAATTGAACAAGCCATCAATGAAATACACAAGAAAAAATCTCCAGAGCCAGATGGATTTGCAAGTGAATTCTACCAAACGTTTAAAGAACAAATAATTCTAATACTATGTAAGCTATTTGAAAAAATAGGTAAGATGAATCTGCAAAATTCCTTCTAATATGCAAATATGGTATTGATACCTAAACCTGGAAGGGCAGCCAAAAGAGAAAGAAATTTACAGACCAATTTTTCTAATGAATATTGATGCAAAAATTTTAAATAAAATATTAGCAAAAAAGATTACTACAACTTGTCAGCACAATAATACACTATGACCAAGTGAGATTTATACCAAGAATGCTGGTTCAATATCAGAAAAAACTATTGCCATAATTGACCATATCAATAACAAAACCAACATAATCATATGATAATCTCAAAAGATGCAGAAAAAACTTTTGGAAAAAATGCAACAACCATTACCATAAAAAACACTAGAAAGGATAGGAATAAAGAGATTTTTCCTTAAAATGATAAGCAACATCTATCTAAAACCATCAACATTATTTGTAATGGGGAGAAGCTGGGACACTCCCCAAAAGATCAGGGGTGAAACAAGGATGCCCTTTATCCCCATTATTGTATATTGTATTAGAAGTTTTGACTATAGCATTAAGAAAAGAAAAAGAAATTAAAGGAATTGGAATAGGCATTCAGGAGATAAAAGTATCACTCTTTGAAAATTATATGCTTAGGGAATCCTAGAGAATCATCAAAAAACTTCCTTGAAACAATGAACAGTTTTAGCAAAGTTGCAGGATATAAAATAAACAAATCATCAGCATTTCTATATATATTACTGATAAAGCCCAGCAGCAAGACATAAAAAAGAGAAATTCCATTTAAAATAACTATAGACAAAATAAAATATTTGGGCATCTACCTGCCAAGTTAAACCCAGGAATTATATGAACACAATTACAAAACATTTTTTCACACAAGTAAAATCTGATCTAAAGATTATAAAAATATCAATTGTTCATGGGTAGGCTGAGATATTTTAATAAATGACAATTCTACCTAAATTGATCTGCTTGTTCAGTGCTATAGCAATCAAACCGCCAAAAATTATTTTATAGAGTTAGAAAAAATAACAAAATTCATCTGGAAGAACTAAAGGCCAAGACTATAAAGGTAATTAATGAAAACAATACAAATCAGGTGCTCCTGATTTCAGGGCTGGTGCTCTATCCACTACATCTGCTGTTCCTCATTTCTAAATATATAAGGAACTATGTAAAAATTATAAGAATGCAAGTCATTCCCCAATTGATAAATAGTCCAAGGATATGAACAAACAATTTTCAGATAATAAAATCAAAGCCATCTACAATCATATGAAAAAATTTCCTAAATCTATTGATGAGATAAATGCAAATTAAAACAACTTTGAGCTAGCAGCTCATATCTCTCAGCTTGGTTAAGTTAATAGGAAAAGATATTGATAATTGTTGGAGGGAATGTGGGAAAACTGGAATATTAATCCATTGTTGGTAAAGTTGTGAAATGATCCAACCCATTTTGGAAAGCAATTTGGAATTATACCCAAAAGACTATCAAACTGTGTATGCCCTTTGACCCAGAAGTGCTACTACATGGTCTCTATCCCAATAAAATCATAAAGAATGGAAAAGAAACCACATATGTAAAAATATTTATAGCAGCTCTTTTTATGGTGGCAAAGAATTGGAAAATGAGTCGATGCCCATCAATTGGGGAATAGCTAAGTAAGTTATGGTACATAAAAGTAATAGAATATTATTGTTCTATTAAAAACAGATGAACATGATCATTTTAAATAGGCTTGTAAAATTTTACACAAAGTGATGCTGAGTGTAACAAACAGAATCTGGAATACATTGTACACAATAACAGCAAGATTGTGCAATGATCAACTATGATCTCAGCAATTCAGTGATCCAAGACAATACCAATGAATTTTGGATAGAAAATGCCATCTACATCCAGAGAGAGAATTATGGAGGCTAAAGGTCAATCAACACATGCTATGTTCACTTTTTTTTTCTTTCATTATTTTTCTCTTTTGTTCTGATTTTTCTCTCCCAACATGATTCATAAAGAAATGTGTATTTAAAACATACACCTTTTTTTAATATATATAAATTTTATTTTATTTAATAATAACTTCGCATTGACAGAATCCATGCCAGGATAATTTCTACACGACATTATCCCTTGCAATCACTTATGTTTCGTTTTTTCCCCTCCCTCCCTCCTCCCCCCCCCCCCCAGGATGGCAAGCAGTCCTATATATGCTAAACATGTTGCAGTATATCCTAGATACAATACATATTTGCAGAACCGAACAGTTCTCTTGTTGCACAGGGAGAATTGGATTCAGAAGGTAAAAATAACTCGGGAAGAAAATCAAAAATGCAAATAGTTCACATTCATTTCCCAGTATTCCTTCTTTGGGTGTAGCTGTTTCTGTCCATCATTTCTCCAATGAAACTCAGTTAAGTCTCTTTGTCAGAGAAATCCACTTCCATCAGAATACATCCTCATACAATATCGTTGTCAAAGTGTATAATGATCTCCTGGTTCTGCTCATCTCATTTAGCATCAGTCCATGTAGGTCTCTCCAAGCCTCTCTGTATTCATCCTGCTGGTCATTCCTTACAGAGCAATAATATTCCATAACATTCATATACCACAATTTACCCAGCCATTCTCCAATTGATGGGCATCCATTCATTTTCCAGTTTCTAGCCACTACAAACAGGGCTGCTACAAACATTTTGGCACATACAGGTCCCCTTCCCTTTTTTAGTATCTCTTTGGGGTATAAGCCCAATAGAAACACTGCTGGATCAAAGGGTATGCACAGTTTGATAACTTTTTGGGCATAATTCCAGATCGCTCTCCAGAATGGCTGGATTCGTTCACAACTCCACCAACAATGCATCAGTGTCCCCGTTTTCCCGCATCCCCTCCAACATTCATCATTATTTTTTCCTGTCATCTTAGCCAATCTGACAGGTGTGTAGTGATATCTCAGAGTTGTCTTAATTTGCATTTCTCTGATCAATAGTGATTTGGAACACTCTTTCATGTGAGTGGTAATAGTTTCAATTTCTTCATCTGAAAATTGTCTGTTCATATCCTTTGACCATTTATCAATTGGAGAATGGCTTGATTTTTTATAAATTTGAGTCAGTTCTCTATATATTTTGGAAATGAGGCCTTTATCAGAACCTTTAATTGTAAAGATGTTTTCCCAGTTTGTTACTTCCCTACTAATCTTGTTTGCATTCGTTCTGTTTGTACAAAGGCTTTTTAATTTGATATAATCAAAATTTTCTATTTTGTGATTGGTAATGGTCTCTAGTTCATCTTTGGTCACAAATTTCTTTCTCCTCCACAAGTCTGAGAGATAAACTATCCTATGTTCCTCTAATTTATTTATAATCTCGTTCTTTATGCCTAGGTCATGGACCCATTTTGATCTTATCTTGGTATGTGGTGTTAAGTGTGGGTCCTTGCCTAATTTCTGCCATACTAATTTCCAGTTATCCCAGCAGTAAAACATACACCTTAAAACATGTTAAAATGTGTATTTTAGCTTAGCAAAAAAAAAAGAACAATCAGCAGACTGATTTCAGAAAGGACTGGAGAGACTTATATGCTAAGTGAAGTGAGTAGAGTCAGGGAAACATTGTACTCAGTAACTGGATTATGTGATGATCAACTGTGATGGACTTGGCTCTTTTCAACAATGAGGTGATTCAGGCCAATTCTAATAGACTTGTGATGAAAAGAGCCATCTGAATCCAGAGAGAGGACTACACAGAATAAATATGAATCATAACAGAGATTTTCTCCTTTTTTGTTATTGTTTGCTTACTTGTTTCTTTTCTCTTTCTCATTTTCCCCCTTTTGATCTGATTTTTCTTGTGCCACATGATAAATATGGAAATATATTTAGAAGAATTGCACGTATTTAACCTATTTTGGATTACTTCTTGTCTGGGGGAGGGAAAGTTGGGGAGGGAGGGAGAAAAATTTGAAACAAAGATTTTTTAAAGGATGAATGTTAAAAACTATCTTTGCATGCATTTTGAAAAATAAAAAGATATTATTAAAAAGAAACAATAAAAATTGTTTATCGATAGGCCTAATATAATAAAAATGACAATATTTTGTACATTAATTTACTTATTCAGTAGCATACCAACTAAACTGTCAAAAGAATTATTTCATAGTGCTAGAAAAAATAAAATTCACATGGAAGATTCAAAAGTTCAAGACTAACATGGAAATCAGTGGGGAAAAATCAAAGGAAGGGAGCCTAACAGTACTAAATTTCAAGGTATATTTAAGTGTAATGATCATTAAAATAAGTAGGTACTAGATTTAAAAAATAGAGAAGTTGATTAATAGGTAATTAGGTGTACAATATACAGAAGCAAATGAGTACTATACACTATTTTTTTAAAATAACTTTTTATTGATAGAACACATGCCAGGGTAATTTTTTACAGCATTATCCCTTGCATTCCCTTCTGTTCCAATTTTTCCCCTCCCTCCCTCCACCCCTTCCCCCAGATGGCAAGCAGTCCTTTACATGTTGAATGGGTTGCAATATATCCTAGATACAATATATGTGTGCAGACAGTTTTCTTGTTGCACAGGGAGAATTGAATTCAGAAGGTATAAATAACCCGGGAAGAAAAACAAAAATGCAAGCAGTTTATATTCATTTCCCAGTGTTCTTTCTCTGGGTGTAGCTGCTTCTGTCCATCTTTGATCAATTAAGACTCTCTTTATCGAAGAAATCAACTTCCATCAGAATACATCCTCAAACAGTATCGTTGTTGAGGTATATAATGATCTCCTGGTTCTGCTCATTTCACTCAGCATCAGTTCATGTAAGTCTCACCAGTCCTCTCTGTATTCATCCTGCTGGTCATTCCTTACAGAACAATAATATTCCATAACATTCATATACCACAATTTATTCAACCATTCGCCAATTGATGGGCATCCATTCATTTTCCAGCTTCTAGCCACTACAAACAGGGCTGCCACAAACATTTTGGCACATACAGGTCCCTTTCCTTTCTTTAGTATCTCTTTGGGGTATAAGCCCAGTAGAAACACTGATGGATCAAAGGGTATGCACAGTTTGATAACTTTTTGAGCATAGTTCCAAATTGCTCTCCAGAATGGCTGGATGTGTTCACAATTCCACCAACAATGTATTAGTGTCCCTGTTTTCCCACATCCCCTCCAACATTCCCCATTATCTTTCCCTGTCATTCTAGCCAATCTGACAGGTGTGTAGTGGTATATCAGAGTTGTCTTAATTTGCATTTCTCTGATTAATAATGATTTGGAGCATATTTTCATATGTCTATAAATAGTTTCAATTTCTTTGAGAATTGTCTGTTCATATCCTTTGACCATTTATCAATTGGAGAATGGTTTGATTTCTTATAGATTAGAGTCAATTCTCTATATATTTTGGAAATGAGGCCTTTATCAGAACCTTTGATTGTAAAAATGTTTTCCCAGTTTATTGTTTCCCTTCTAATCTTGTTTGCATTTGTTTTGTTTGTACAAAAACTTTTCAATTTGATATAATCAAAATTTTTTATGTTGTGGTCAATAGTGATCTCTAGTTCTTCTTTGGTCATAAATTCCTCCCTCTTCCACAGGTCTGCAAGGTAAACTATCCTATGCTCTTCTAATTTATTTATCATCTCATTCTTTATGCCTAGCTCATGAACCCATTTTGACCTTATCTTGATGTACGGTGTTAAGTGTGGGTCAATGCCTAGTTTCTGCCATACTGATTTCCAATTTTCCCAGCAATTTTTGTCAAATAATGCATTCTTATCCCAGAAACTGGTGTCTTTGGGTTTGTCAAACACTATATTATTAAAGTTATTGGCTGTTTTGTCCTTTGAACCTAACCTATTCCATTGATCAACTAGTCTGTTTCTTAGCCAATACCAGATGGTTTTAGTAACTGTTGCTTTATAATATAATTTTAGATCTGGTACAGCTAGGCCACCTTCATTTGATTTTTTTTTTCATTAATTCCCTTGAAATTCTTGACCTTTTGTTTTTCCATATGAACTTTGTTGTTATTTTTTCTAATTCATCAAAGTAGTTTTTTGGGAGTCTGATTGGTATCGCGCTAAATAAGTAGATTAATTTAGGTAGTATTGTCATCTTTATTATATTTGCTCGCCCAATCCAAGAGCATTTAATATTTTTCAGTTGGTTAGATCAGACTTAATTTGTGTGTATACACTAGTTTTAAAAAAAATTATTGAAAGAAGAACTCACTGATAAAATCTGGGAAAACTTTAAAATAATCTGGCAGAAATTAGGCACTGACTAAAATCTCCCACCATATACTAAGATAAGTGCAAAAATGGGTATGTGATTTAGATGAAAGTTAATATCCTAAATAAATTAGGAGAGCTTGAAAGAAATTACCCATCAGATCTATGTATGGTAATAGTTCATGATTAAACAAGAGATATAACTTCTTTGGAACAAAATGGATAATTTTGATTTGATCAACTGAAATGATTTTACACAAACAAAACAAATGTAGCCAAAATAAAAAGAAAACAGTTACTTGGCAAGAGTGGAAGGTTGCTGCAAGTTTTTCTAGCAAGTCTCATTTACAAAATATATAGAGAACTGATCTAAATTTATGAAAATAAGAGCCATTTCCCAAATGATAATTAAACAATATAAACAATTTCCATGTAATTAAAAATAATCAAAGATTTCAATACTTACATGAAAACATGTTGAAAATTACTCATAATTAGAAAAAATGAAATTAAAATGACTCTGAACTCATTCAGACTTCATTCAAGACTCAAATTAACTAAGATGACAAAAATTGAAAAAATAGAAATCTTGACTCCAGACCCATGCTCTATCCCCTGAATATCTAGCTGCTTCTTAGTATTAGCATACCACCTCATAATGCTATATTTAAAAAAAATTAGCTCCTACACTTTAATATTACTTACCCAATCCTCGTTTGTTTCTCTTCCCTTTTGTAAATAAAATCTTAGAAAACAATCTCTCTATATATTAATTTCCTCCACTACTTTCTCCTAGTTCTATTTGGTAGCTCATCATCTGTATTTTATCCATATTCATATTACTATAAAGCAATGACATCTTTTCTTCTGTCTCTCTAATTTTGTCTCTTTCACTTGGTGGTGACCTTATCAGCAATCATGGGGTTTATTATCAACTTTTCTGTGTATAACTCCCAGGTTTATATATCTAGGCCAGATTTCTTTTCTTTTCTTTTTTTCTGTTTTGTTAATTTATTTATTCATTGCTTTGGTTTTTGCTGAGGCAATTGAGGTTAAGTGACTTGTCAGGGTCACACAGCTAGGAAGAGTTAAGTATCTAAGACCAAATTTGAACTCAAGTCATCCCCCTGAATTCAGGGTTGGTGCTCTATCCACTGAGCTACCTAGCTGCCCTTCCAGATTTCTTCTCTTAAATCCATCTCCACATCACCAACTTCCTGATAAACATATCCAACACAACTCCTGAGAAAGTTGGAAAACCCACCCTTCATTTGACTTATTTATTCCTACTGAAGATTCCATCATCATTCTAGTTTAGCAAGATTGCAAGGCTGGTGTTCTAATTAACTTCTCACTCTCCATTTCACATATTCAACTTCTTATTACATCTTGTTGTTTATATAGATACACAATCTCTTGAATCTGATCCTATCTCACTATTCACCTAGTAACTGCCTTTGCTCAAATTAAAGCAACGAATTTATTTAAATTCCAGTCAAATCCATTTCATAAAGCTGCCAAATTTATTTTTCTTAAATGCATGTTTGACCACAATACAGCTTTACTCATTAAAAACTCTAGTACCTCTCTACTGCCTCTAGGAAAAAGTATAAATCCTCCAAGTTGGCTTTTAAAAGCTTTCACAATAGGGTCCCAGCATATTGGTCTAGATTTATATTATTCATTACTTCCTCTTCCCTTACTCTATAGACTAGTTAAACTTGGTTTCTTACCAGTCCTCTCACACAATACTGTATTTCCTCTGTGTCTTAATACTAACACCCTCTTCTGGAGTGTATTTCCTTTTCACCTTTATCACACAGAAAGCCTTCAATGCCTTTTGATTTGCTACTCAAACATTAACTTTTACATGAAGCTTTCCTTACATGAAACTGCTGCTATGCTCAATCCCCCAAACATCTAATATTTATTCTGCATATATTTACAAAGCATTCTATTAGGCTACAAACTGGAGTGCAGTTGAGATGAACATTTTTAGGATATGGCAAATTTTCAATGTATTTTGATCTAAGTATTATAGAGGTTGTGGCTCTGTCTGAAAAGACAGTCTATTTCTCATCTCATCTGAAAGGAAAGGAGAGCCAAAATATTATGAGAGCCAAGAAGAGTATAAATAAGCTGCAATGCAATTATTAGGAGCTCCATAAATATGATACTGCAACTATAAGGAGAGATCACAACATCAGGAAGTATACCAGAAATAGAAGGATATTCTTTCCATGCCCAAGCAGCTTCAGATTTTAAAGTCTGCATCAAATGGTTTCAATTACAAGATGATGAAGTGAAAATGGAAGAGGGTAAGAAGGACACAATGACTATTACTGCTTTTGTTGCTGCTACTACTGATTCAACAGGAAGTCAAATATTAGGAAAATACAGTAGTGAAACTATATAGAAACTTGAAGCAAAGTAACAGAATGGTTCTACCTGCACTAAGTTCCCTTTGGGGCCAAGAAAAAACCTGGTGACATTTCTCTTTTTATTTTAGCTTTTTATTGACAAAACATATGCATGGGTAATTTTTTAACACTGACCCATGCAAAAATTTCTGTTCCAACTTGTCCTCTCCTTCCCTCTACTCCTTCCCCTAGATGGCAGGTAGTCCCATACATGTTAAATTATATGTTAAATACAATATATGTATACATATTTATACAGTTGTCTTGCTACATAAGAAAAGTCGGATTTAGAAAGAAGTTAAAGATAACCTGGAAACAAAAACAAAAAATGCAAGCAAACAATGGCAGAAAGAGTATAAAGGCTATGTGGTGGTTCACATAATTTTCCAGTGTTCTTTCCTGGGTGTAGCTGGTTCTCTTCATTATTAATCAATTAGAACTGATTTGAATCTTCTCATTGTTGAAGAAAACCACATCCATCAAAATCGATCCTCATATAGTGTTGTTATTGAAGTATATAATGATCTCCTGGTTCTGCTCATTCACTCAGCATCAGTTCATGTAAGTCTCTGTATCATCCTGCTAGTCATTTCTTTCAGAACAATAATATTCCATAACATTCATATACCACAATTTACCCAACCATTCTCCAAATGATGGGCATCCACTCAGTTTCCAGGTTCTTGCTACTACAAAGAGGGCTGCCACAAACATTTTTGCATATACAGGTCTTCTTTAATATCTCTTTGGGATATAAGCCCAATAGTAACACTGCTGGATCAAATATGCACAGTTTGATAACTTTTTGAACTTAGTTCTAAATTGCTCTCCAGAATGGTTGGATCCATTCACAACTCCACCAATAATGCATCAGTGTCCCAGTTTTCCCGCATTCACTCCAACATTCATCATTATCTTTTCCTGTCATCTTAGCCAATCTGACAGATGTGTAGTGGTATCTCAGAGTTGTCTTGATTTGTATTTCTCTGATCAATAATGATTTGGAACACCTTTTCATGTGTGTAGAAATAGCATCATCTGAAAATATCTGTTCATATCCTTTGACCATTTATCAATTGGAGAATGGCTTGATTTCTTATAAATTAGAGTCAATTCTCTATATATTTTGGAAATGAAGCCTTTATCAGAACCTTTGACTGTGAAAATATTTTCCCAGTTTATTTCTTAGTTTTGTTTATACAAAAGCTTTTTAGCTTGATATAATCAAATTTTTTTTTAATTTTGTGATCAATAATGATCTCTAATTCTTCTTTGGTCGACATTTCTCTTTTATAATTTATTTACCTAGCTCTGGGTTTCATCCTGAACCTATAATTCTAGGTTCTTTAAGAGTTTTTTTTCCTGTGTTATGTATGCATTTTGGAAAAAAAAATCATTTTCTCTAACATGTGTTTTTCTATATTGAGGAGAAGACTTTACTGAATGCAGAAGATAGAAAAGCTATGGAGAGTCAAGTACACCTCTAACCATTATAAGAATTTATAGACACCCACATTCACTCCCCTCTTTCACATACATATCGTTTCCCCCAAATGAATGTAAACTCCTTGAGAACAGGGGCTTTTACATTAAACTTTAAATTAACTTGAGCTAGTGAAGGATATAATGCATAGGAGCATAGCAGGCTCTTAGTAAATGAATGTTTACTAATTATATAACATTTTCTCTACTTTTGTAGAGTCCTCCGATCTCCTATAATTGCACAGAATAAACTTTGTTAGTATTTCTAAAAAAAGCCAAAATGCCATTCTTTTTAATTATTATTAAAGGTACAGAAAATAGAAAATGATTGATCTTCATCCTTCTTTTAGGCACATTTTATATGTTGGAAAGCAACTATTCTTTTTTGTTGTTTCCTTTCTATCACACAATTCTCATCAGTGCTATTTTTAAGCTTTTAAATTATTTGTATAACTTATCACCTCTTTCCAATTTTTTCATACTTTTCTACAGGTAAAGCATTTGATCAAAGTTTGTTTTTTACAGTAAGGGCTCAATTCCAGTGATTCCATAGTATGTAAACTCTTCCAAGTATGGTTTAAAAAAAAAACAATTCTAAAAAATAGGAGCCAAGATGGTGGAATAAGCAATAAACCATCAAAACTCTTCCATATTCACTTTCCCATAATGATAAAATAGAACACCAAGACAAATCTTGGAACAACAGAAACAGAAAAATGCAGGACATTCAGCTAAGAAACTTATAAGGTCAGTAAAAAAAAAAGGTCTGTCTCAGGTAAAAGAAAAGCACAAATCAGGACAGGGAGCATCCCAGTAAGTTACAAGCTTTACTTCGGTAAACCAGTGGTAGATACTGAGCCCCAGTATTTTGGATCAGGCAAACAATGACAGGACCCATCCTCCTATACTTTGCCAGCCACCTACCTGCTTTAGCATAGCCAGGGACACAGGCAAACTAGAACAATGAGAATTGTGACATATTCAGCCTTAGGAAAGAGGCAAATATCAAGTGTTTCAGCATAGCCTCAGTCAAAGAGGAAATCGCCAGTAGTAAGACTCCATACCTGGTAAACAGGTAGACACTAACCCTACCTATGCCTAAACTAACAGGCTGCTGCCAGTAATTCAACAATTACCCTGTCACATGCTTCAAAGTAGGTCTAGGTAAATAGGCAACCTCTAGCAACCAAACTATGTCCTTAATATTAGCCAAAGGTCAACAGGTAATCACCAATCCTACAATATTTAAGCAAGGAGGTGGTCATAGGACCTCAACTGTGCTTAAGCATAAATCTAGGCAGACAGCCATCAGCATGTAAACCTGCATTTGCTTCAGTGTAGCCACTGGAAAACGGAGGAAAAAAAAAAAACATCCATAGACAGTGTTCCTTCAATCCCAGGAATAGAGCTCAAATTTAAAAGAAAGGAAAGAGGCCCAAAAAGATGGGCAAAAAGAAAACAAAAAGAATCTGAGCATAGAAAGTTATGGTGACAGACAAGATCAAGACAGAAATTCACAAGAGTGACAAAACTCCTATGGACAAACCCTAAAGAAGTATTGGAAGTGGTCTCAAGATCAGAAAGAACTCATAGAATATCTCAAAAAAAGAGCTTAAAGTCAGGTAAGAGAGGTAGAAGAAAAAATGGGAAAAGAAATGAGAGTGATGAAAATAAATTATGAAAAAAGTTATCAGTTTAGAAAAGGAAAACAATTGCTTTAAAATAGAATTGGTCAAATGGAAAAGAAGATATTAAAAAATACTAAAAAAAAAAAAAAACTTCATAAAGAGTACAATTGGCCAAATTGAAAAGAAAGAACAAAAGTTAATTGAGGAAACCAATAACTTAAAATTTAGAATGAGCAAGAGCAAGCTATGAGCTACCAAGAATCAATCAAACATCCAAAAGAATGAAATAAAGGAAAGAAAATGTAAAATACCTCATGGGTAAAACAGCTGAAACTAGAAAATCAATCCAAAGAAACAATGTCAAAATCATTGAACTACCTTAAAGCCATAATCAAATGTAGGAACTAGATAGTATTTTTCAAGAAATTATCAAGAAAAACTGACTGGATATCCTGGAACCAGAGGGCAAAAGTTATAAAAGAATCCACCAACCAAACAGGAAAGAGATCCCAAATATACTTTGTGCAGAAGGAAGGGAGGAGAAGAATGGGGTAAATTATTTCATATGAAGATGCATAAAAGACCTCTTACAGTTGAGAAGCAATGGAAGAGTGGGCTTGGAACATGATATTCCAGTGGACAAAAGAGCTAGGATTACAATCAAGAATCTCCCACCTAGGGGACTTCCGGTTAAGATGGTGGAGAGGAGGCACACAGCTGTGTAAGCTCCGCGCTTTCTCTCACTATCCATTTCATTACAAGCCTCTGAATTAATGCTTGACTGAAAAAAAACCCACAAATAGTTACCAAGAGAAGCCATCCTTGAGATTCGCCAAGAAAGGTCTGTCTTTCCTGGAGGGCTGGGACAGTTTTAGATCAGGCGCAGGCGTTGGGCAGTGGCAGTGAGAGCACGGGAGCAGACTGGAGAGGGGGTGGGGAGTGATCGCAGCAGTCTCTGCAGAGAGAGCTTCGCTACAGGATTAGATATTTTGCTCCGGCAGCAAGTCAGCAGCCCAGCAGAGAAGCTAAAAACACCGAGGGTGAAGAATACAACCCCAAACGGCTGGAGTCTCTCAGGACCTGGCCGCCCCCTCTTCCCCCCCAAAAGTGACTCAGCACGCTCTGGGATCTCAGAGCGCAGGCGCAGCACAGTCCTGCTAGTGCCTCACTGATGCCCCCCACAATCTGTAGAGGAAGCTCAGTAACACACCCAGCCCCTCCCCCCAAAAAAAGACTCCAGTTTTTTCTGTTTTTCTTTGCTAGGTTGTCTTTGATTATTAGAAAGAATGAGCAAGAAACTGAAGAGGACTTTAACCCTAGACAGCTTCTACACAGATAGAGAGCAAACTCTAAATCCTGAGGAGACTAAAAACAAACAGTCCCCAGGTGAATCCCCAAAGGAGGAAATCATCTGTTCCTCAGCACAGATGAACCTCATAGAAGTAATTAAAAAGGCTCTCACAAGGGAGCTAGAAGAAAAATGGGAAAAGCAGAGGGAGGCTTGGCAAAAGGAGAGGGAAGCTTGGGAAAAGGAGAGGGAGGCTTGGCAAAAGAGCCTGGAGAAGTCAGTTAAAGAGAGGGTGGGATAAAGAAGTAAAATCCTTGAAAAATAGGATTGGTGAACTGGAAAACAAAATTGGCGAAATGGAAAAAAATTCCACAGAACAAAAGAACTCAATAGGACAATTAGAAAAAGATTTTTAAAAAGTGAGTGAAGAAAATACTTCACTGAAAATCAGAATTGAACAATTGGAATTGAATGACTCGAGGAGACAAGTAGAATCAGTCAAGCAAATCCAAAAAAATCAAACAATGGAAAAGAATGTGAAATACCTTCTGGGGAAGACAACAGACCTGGAAAACAGATCCAGGAGAAACAATCAGAGAATCATTGGACTTCTAGAAAAACATGATGAAAAAAAGAGCCTGGACACTATTTTCCAGGAAATTATCAAAGAGAACTGCCCAGAAGTCAGAGGAACAGAGGAAAAAATAAACGTTGAAAGGATTCATCGATCACCCACTGAAAGGGATCCTAAAATCAAAACACCAAGGAATATAGTGGCCAAATGCCAGAACCCTCAGACAAAGGAAAAAATATTGCAAGCGGCTAGAAAAACCCAATTCAAGTATCAAGGAGCCACAATAAGGATCACCCAGGATCTGGCAGCATCCACATTAAAAGATCGAAGGGCCTGGAATATGATATTCTGAAAGGCTAAGGAACTTGGTATGCAACCAAAAATAACTTACCCAACGAGAATGAGCATCTTTTTCCAGAGAAGAAGATGGACATTCAACGAAGTAAGCGAATTTCTTCTATTTCTGATGAAAAAGCCAGAACTTAACAAAAAGTTTGATCTACAAATATAGAACTCAAGAGAAATCTAAAAAGGTAAAGATTAATCTTGGGAACTATATTTCAACTATATAGATGTATAAAGATGTATACCTTGTTCTAGAAATTGATGTGGAAAGGACATTGTACCAGAAAAAGGGTAAAGTGGGGGTAGTACATCTCATGAAGAGGCATAGGAAACCTATTATATCTGAGAGAAAGAATGGAGGGGGATGAATATAGTGGGTATCTTACTGCCTTCAGAATTGGCTTTAAGTGAAAAATCTTAAGACATATTCAATCTATGGTGAAACTTCTCCCACCTCATTGAAAAGTGAGAAGGGAAAAGTGAAAAGGGAAGGAATAAGCTAAGCGGAAGGGAATACAGAAACTGGGAGGGAAAGGGGTAAGATAGGGGGAGGAACTCTAAGGCGGGGGGAGGGATACTAAAAAGGGAGGGCTGTGAGAAGCAAGTGGTGCTCACAAGCTTAATACTGGGAAGGGGGGGAAAGGGGAAAGAAGGGAGAAAAGCATAAACCGGGGTTAACAAGATGGCAAGTAATACAGAATTGGTCATTCTAACCATAAATGTGAACGGGGTAAACTCCCCCATAAAGAGGAAGCAGTTAGCAGAATGGATTAAAACCCAGAATCCTACAATATGTTGTTTACAGGAAACACACCTGAAGTGGGGAGATACATGCAGGTTAAAGGTAAAAGGTTGGAGCAAAATCTACTATGCTTCAGGTGAAGTCAAAAAAGCAGGGGTAGCCATCCTGATCTCAGATCAAGCTAAAGCAAAAATTGATCTAATTAAAAGAGATAAGGAAGGGCACTATATCTTGCTAAAGGGTAGCATGGATAATGAAGCACTATCTATATTAAACATATATGCACCAAGTGGGGTAGCATCTAAATTCTTAAAAGAGAAATTAAGAGAGCTGCAAGAAGAAATAGACAGTAAAACTATAATAGTGGGAGATCTTAACCTTGCACTCTCAGAATTAGATAAATCAAACCACAAAATAAATAAGAAAGAAGTCAAAGAGGTAAATAGAATACTAGAAAAGTTAGATATGATAGATCTCTGGAGAAAATGTAATGGAGACAGAAAGGAATACACTTTCGTTTCAGTAGTTCATGGAACCTATACAAAAATTGACCATATATTAGGACATAAAAACCTCAAACTCAAATGCAGTAAGGCAGAAATAGTAAATGCATCCTTTTCAGACCACGATGCAATGAAAATTACATTCAACAAAAAACCAGGGGGAAGTAGACCAAAAAATAATTGGAAACTAAATAATCTCATACTAAAGAATGATTGGGTGAAACAGCAAATCATAGACATAATTAATAACTTCACCCAAGAAAACGATAATAATGAGACATCATACCAAAATGTATGGGATGCAGCCAAAGCGGTAATAAGGGGAAATCTCATATCTCTAGAGGCCTATTTGTATAAAATAGAGAAAGAGAAGGTCAATGAATTGGGAGTGCAACTAAAAATGCTAGAAAAGGAACAAATTAAAAACCCCCAGTCAAACACTAAACTTGAAATTCTAAAAATAAAAGGAGAGATCAATAAAATTGAAAGTAAAAAAACTATTGAATTGATTAATAAAACTAAGAGTTGGTTCTATGAAAAAACCAACAAAAAAGACAAACCCTTAGTAAATCTGATTAAAAAAATGAAAGAGGAAAATCAAATTGTTAGTCTTAAAAATGAAAAGGGGGAACTCGCCACTAACGAAGAGGAAATTAGAGCAATAATTAGGAGTTACTTTGCCCAACTTTATGCCAATAAATTCGACAACTTAAATGAAATAGAAAAATACCTCCAAAAATATAGCTTGCCCAAACTAACAGAGGAAGAAGTAAATATCCTAAACAGTGCCATCTCAGAAAAAGAAATAGAACAAACTATCAATCAACTCTTTAAGAAAAAATCCCCAGGACCAGATGGATTTACATGTGAATTCTACCAAACATTTAAAGAACAATTAACTCCAATGCTAAATAAACTATTTGAAAAAATAGGGATTGAAGGAGTCCTACCAAACTCCTTTTATGACACAGACATGGTACTGATACCTAAACCAGGTAGGCTGAAAACAGAGAAAGAAAATTATAGACCAATCTCCCTAATGAATATTGATGCTAAAATCTTAAATAAAATATTAGCAAAAAGATTACAGAAAATCGTCACCAGGATAATACACTATGATCAAGTAGGATTTATACCAGGAATGCAGGGCTGGTTCAATATTAGGAAAACTATTAGCATAATTGACTATATCAATAACCAAACAAACAAAAACCACATGATCATCTCAATAGATGCAGAAAAAGATAAAATCCAACATCCATTCCTAATAAAAACACTTGAGAGCATAGGAATAAATGGACTTTTCCTTAAAATAGTCAGGAGCATATATTTAAAACCATCAGTAAGCATTATATGCAATGGGGAAAAACTGGAACCTTTCCCAGTAAGATCTGGAGTGAAGCAAGGTTGCCCACTATCACCATTATTATTTAATATCGTATTAGAAACACTAGCCTCGGCAATAAGAGTCGAGAAAGATATTAAAGGAATTAGAGTAGGCAATGAGGAAACCAAACTATCACTCTTTGCAGATGATATGATGGTATACCTAGAGAACCCCAGAGATTCTACTAAAAACCTATTAGAAATAATTCATAATTTTAGCAAAGTAGCTGGCTACAAAATAAATCCCCATAAATCCTCAGCATTTTTATACATCACCAACAAAACCCAACAGCAAGAGATACAAAGAGAAATTCCATTCAGAATAACTGTTGATACCATAAAATATTTGGGAATCTATCTACCAAAGGAAAGTCAGGAATTATATGAGCAAAATTATAAAAAAGTCTCCACACAAATAAAGTCAGACTTAAATAATTGGAAAAATATTAAGTGCTCTTGGATCGGCCGAGTGAACATAATAAAGATGACAATACTCCCTAAACTAATCTATTTATTTAGTGTTATACCAATCAGACTTCAAAGAAAATATTTTAATGATCTAGAAAAAATAACAACAAAATTCATATGGAACAATAAAAAGTCGAGAATCTCAAGGGAATTAATGAAAAAAAATCAAATGAAGGTGGCCTAGCTGTACCTGATCTAAAATTATATTATGAAGCAGCAGTCACCAAAACCATTTGGTATTGGCTAAGAAATAGATTAGTGGATCAGTGGAAAAGGTTAGGTTCACAAGACAGAATAGTCAACTATAGCAATCTAGTGTTTGACAAACCCAAAGATTCTAACTTTTGGGATAAGATTTCATTATTTGATAAAAACTGCTGGGATAATTGGAAATTAGTATGGCAGAAATTAGGCATGGACCCACACTTAACACCATATACCAAGATAAGATCAAAATGGGTCCATGACTAGGCATAAAGAACGAGATTATAAATAAATTAGAGGAACATAGAATAGTTTATCTCTCAGACTTGTGGAGGAGAAAGAAATTGGTGACCAAAGATGAACTAGAGACTATTACTGATCACAAAATAGAAAATTTTGATTACATCAAATTAAAAAGCCTTTGTACAAACAAAACTAATGCAAACAAGATTAGAAGGGAAGCAACAAACTGGGAAAACATCTTCACAGTTAAAGGTTCTGATAAAGGCCTCATTTCTAAAATATATAGAGAACTGACTCAAATTTATAAGAAATCAAGCCATTCTCCAATTGATAAATGGTCAAAGGATATGAACAGACAATTTTCAGAGGATGAAATTGAAACTATTACCACTCATATGAAAGAGTGCTCCAAATCATTATTGATCAGAGAAATGCAAATTAAGACAACTCTGAGATACCACTACACACCTGTCAGATTGGCTAAGATGACAGGAAAAAATAATGATGAATGTTGGAGGGGATGCGGGAAAACTGGGACACTAATGCATTGTTGGTGGAGTTGTGAACGAATCCAACCACTCTGGAGAGCAATCTGGAATTATGCCCCAAAATTTATCAAATTGTGCATACCCTTTGATCCAGCAGTGTTTCTATTGGGCTTATATCCCAAAGAAATACTAAAGAAGGGAAAGGGACCTGTATGTGCCAAAATGTTTGTAGCAGCCCTATTTGTAGTGGCTAGAAACTGGAAAATGAATGGATGCCCATCAATTGGAGAATGGCTGGGTAAATTGTGGTATATGAATGTTATGGAATATTATTGTTCTGTAAGAAATGACCAGCAGGATGAATACAGAGAGGACTGGCGAGACTTACATGAACTGATGCTAAGTGAAATGAGCAGAACCAGGAGATCATTATACACTTCGACAACGATATTGTATGTGGACATATTTTGATGGAAGTGGATTTCTTTGACAAAGAGACCTAACTGAGTTTCAATTGATAAATGACGGACAAAAGCAGCTACACCCAAAGAAAGAACACTGGGAAACGAATGTGAACTATCTGCATTTTTGTTTTTCTTCCCGGGTTATTTATACCTTCTGAATTCAATTCTCCCTATGCAACAAGAGAACTGTTCGGTTCTGCAAACATATATTATATCTAGGATATACTGCAACATATCCAACATATAAAGGACTGCTTGCCATCTAGGGGAGGGGGTGGAGGGAGGGAGGGGAAAAAATTGGAACAGAAATGAGTGCAAAGGATAATGTTGTAAAAAAAAAAATTACCCTGGCATGGATTCTGTCAATATAAAGTAATTATTAAATAAAAATTAAAAAAAAAAAAAGAATCTCCAACCTAGCAAAAAGAGTATACTCTTTCAGGGGAAGGATTCAATGGCTATTCAATGAAATAGAGGGGCAAATAAGTATTCTTGATGAAATTTCTGGACCTGAATAGAAAATCTGACTTTCAAATACAAGATTCAAGAGAAGAATAAAAAAGTAAACAGGAAAGGGATATCACAAGAGACTTAAACTGTTTATGTTACTACATGAGATGATGATATGTGTAACTCATAAGAACTTTCTCACTATTAGGGCAGTTAGAAAGAGTATATGTGTACAAATGTGAGTTGAATATGAAGGGATGACATTAACAAATACAATTAAAGGATGAAAGTAGAATGGGAGAAAGGAAAAGGAAAAGTTAAAGTGGGGTAAATTATCACACATAAAGGAAACAAGAAAAAAATTTATGGTGGATGGAGAGAGGAGATGAGCAAGTGAATGAACTTTACTCACCAGAATTGGCTCAAAGAGGGAATAGCACATGTTAAATTGGCCAAAAAAATCTACCTTCCCCTACAGAAAAATAGTGGGGAAGCGGTAAAAGAATGGGGTGGTGATAATCAAAGGGAGGGAAGATTGGGTGAGTTGGTAATCAGAAGGATAATATATTTAGTGAAGGACAGGATGGAAAAAGAGAGAATAGAATAAATATGGGGGAAAACGATGGAGGGAAATACAGTTGCAGTACTTAACTATAAAAAAAAATTAAGTAATTTGATGTAAAAAATCTCAGTTCTCAAACAAAACAAAACAAAGACCCATTTCCCAATTCATAAATGATCAAAAGATAGGAACAGTTTTCCGATGGACTAATTAAAAGTAGTTATAGTCATATTTAAAAATTGCTCTATCAATATTGCTCAGAGAAATACAAATTAAATCAATTCTGAATTACTACTTCATATTTTAGTTGCTAATAGGATATAAAAGGATAATGACAAACATTGGAGGGGATGTAGGAAAAAAACAAACAAACAAACATTAATGCACTATTAGCAGAATTGTGAAATGATTCAACCATTCTGTAAAGCAATTTGGAACTACACCCAAAGGGCTATAAAACCATGCATATTTTTGACCCAATACCATTACTAGGCTTGCATTGCAAAAGATATTTAAAAAAAAAAAAGGAAAAGGATCTATATGTATAAAAATGTTTTTATCAGTGTGGTGGCAAAAGAATTAAAAATTGAGAGTATCTCATCAATTGAGGAATGATTGAATAAATTGTGATTTGTGATTATGATGGAATACTATTATGCTATAGGAAATGATGCTCAGGATATTCTCAGAAAAACCTAGAAAGACTTCCATAAGCTGATGCAATGTGAAATGCACTATTTATAAATAACTATATTATAAGATGATCAGTTATGAATAACTTAGGTATTCTCAGAAATACAATGATCCAAGACAACAAAAGGACCTATGATGAAAAATCATTGTAGGGGCATTCTTGGGTCAAAGCGTATGCACAGTTTTTTAGCTCTTTGAGCATACTTCCAAATTGTTCTTCAGAATGCTTAGATCATTTCACAACTTCATCAATGCATTAGTGTACCAGTTTTCCCACATCTCTTCCAACATTTATCATTATCTTTTTCTGCCATTTTAGCTAATCTGAGAGGTGTGAGATGGTACCTCAGAGTTGTTTTAATTTGCACTTCTCTAATCAAGAATGATTTGGAATATTTTTAAATCACATCACTAAAGGCTTTAATTTCATCATCTGAAAATTGTCTATTCATATCCTTTGACCATTTATCAATTGAAGAATGACTTGTAGACTTGTAAATTTTACATAGTTCTTTATATATTTTAGAAATGACACCTTTATTATAACTATTGGCTGTAAAAATTTTTCCCCCATCTTTGTATTTCTCTTTTAATCTTGTTTCTGTTGGTTTTGTTTGTGCAAAACTTTTTTTTTAATTTAATGTAATCAAAGTCGTCTATTTCACCTTTCATAATGTTTCTAGTTTTTCTTTGTTCATAAATTCCTCCCTTATTCAAATCATCAATTCTTACAGTATAATTGTATTCCAGCATAATAATATGCCATAACTTGCTCAGCTGCTCCCCAATTAATGGTTATTATTGTTTTTCAGTCATTATCAATCATTTCTGAGTCTCCATGACCCCATTTGGGACTTTCTTGTCAAAGAAACTGGGGAGCTTTGCCATTTCCTTCTCCAGCTCATTTTTCCTCCCACAGATGAGGAACTGAGGGGGAAAAAAGTTAAATGGCTTAATCAAGATCACACAGTTAATAAGTGGGCAGTATGGTCATAATTTAACTCAAGAAAGATCCAATGCATTACCTAGCTGGTCCCCAATTGATGGACATCCCCTCAATTTCCAATTCTGCCACCACAGAAAGAGCTATCATAAATATTTCTGTATATTAGGCCCTTTTCCCTTTTGGGAAGGGGTACGGAGTTAGAAATCTAATAATTGTATTGCTGAATAAGGTATGCATGCATTTTATAATCATTGGAGCATAGTTTCATGGTTGAATTAGTGTTTCAATTGTCATTTTCCATTTCTGTCATATTAGTCAATCTGTTAGGTATAGGATGCTTCCACAAACTTGTTTTAATTTAGATTTCTCTAATCAATAATGATTTAGAACATGTTTTCATATAACTGTAGACAGCATATTACTTCATATGAAAACTGTCCATATCATTTGACCATTTATTAATTGTGGAATGACTCTTATTTTTATAAATCTGACTCAATTCTCTATATATTTGAGAAATGGGTATTTTATCAGAGAAATTTCCTACTTTTTTCATAATTGTTATTACTCTGTAATTTTCTCCATCATATTTCTCAACACACCCATTTATCATCCACTGTCTCTTTTTCCCTTTTCCATGAACAGATGTGTTTTGCTTTTGATTTTTACATCTTCCACCTCACCTTCTTTTCTATCTGCCATTCCCCATCCCTATCTCCTTCCTCTCCTACTTTTCTATAGGGGAAGAAATTTCTATAACCTAACAGAGTGTATATGTTGTTCCCTTTTGAGCCAATTCAAATGAGATAAAGATTGAAGCACTACCCCCCACTCCAGCCAACATTCATATCACTCAACTTCCCATCCATTGTAAAAGCTTTATTCTTATGGCATATAATTTATTCTATCCTATCTCTCCCTTTCTCCTTCTTCCAGTAGATTTTTTTCTCAACCCTTAATTTTCTTTTAGGTATTGTCTGATCATATTCAATGCCTGCCCTCTATTAATTTATTCTCCTGACTACTCTAATATTGAGAAAGTTCTTAGGAGTTAGAAGTATCCTTTTCTCATGTAGGAATGTAAAGTTTAACTTCATTGAATTCCTTTGATTTCTCTTTTCTGTTTACCTTTTTATGTTGCCCTCTATTTTGCTCTGGTGTTGTAATCAGAAATATTTGAAAGTTCTGTATTTCATTGAATAGCCACTTTTCCCCTCATTATACATAGTTTTGGTGGATGATGACTCTTGGTATTAATCCTAGCTCCTTTGCCTTCCAGAATATAATTTTTCAAGCCCTCTGATCTTTTACATAGAAACTGCTAAATCTTATGTTATCCTGATCCAGTCATTCTGGACAGCAAGTTGGAGCTATGCCAAAAGGATATAAAACTGTTTCATCAGTGTCATTACCAGATCTGTTTCCCAAAGAGATCATAAAAGAGAGAAAAGGACCCATATGTACAAAAATGTTTGTTAGAAGCTCTTTTTGTAGTTTTTGCACAAATAAAGTCTATACAATCATGATTGCTCTAAAAGAGGAGAATAGGGGAAAGAGAATTACAGGGTGGTTCTCTGATAAACATCTCATTTTTCAAATATATAAAGAAATGAGTAAAATGGGTAAACATACATTTTTTTCTACTAATAATTGGTCAAAGATATAAATAGCTAGTTTTCAGAGAAATCAAAACTGTAGTTATATAAAAAAAATTCTCTAAATTAGCAATGATCGTAAAAATTCAAACAACTCTGAGTTATCATTTCAAACCCATTAAATTGACTAATATAGAAGAAAATGAAAATGATAAATGATGAAGAGGATGTGGGAAAACTGGGACATACTGCACACTCTAGTGAGCAATTCAAAATTCTACCAAAAGGGGTATAAAACTGCATCTACTCTTTGATTCAGCAATACCACTACCATATCTATATTTCAAAGATGTATTTAAAAAAAGATAAAAGATCTATTGTACAAAAATATGAATAGATACTTTATGTGGTGGCATAAAACTGAAAAATTAGGGGGATACACATCAATTGGAAAATGTCTCAACAAATTGTCAAGTTGTGACATATGTTGTTGTGGAATACTTTTGTATTATAAAAAAGAATAACCAAGAAATAATGAGCAGGGTGTTTTCAATAAAACCTGGAAAGACTTAGAAGAACTAATACAAAGTGAAGTGAGTAGAATCAGGAAAACATTGTCTATAATCATAGGAAATTGTTCTACAATAAACTTAGCTATTCTCAGCAATACAATGATCTAAGATTACAAAGGACTGAAAAATACCATCTATTTTCAGAGAAAGAACTGAAGGATACTCAGCACAGATCCCAGTGAAGTTTTTAAAACTTTATTTATTATTTTGTTGTCTGTGTTTTCTTTCACAGCATGACTAATATAGAAATGTTTTGCATGACTGCACATGTATAACCTATATCAATTTATATGCCTTTTCAGAGAAGGGATAAAAGAGATCTGGAGAGAATTTGGAACTCAAAATTTTAAATCAGATGCTCCAAATTGTTTTTACATGTTAACTGGGAAAAAAAGTGTTTTTTTTTCAAATATCGATCATTTTACTAGTTAAGAATTAAGAGAAGCTATGGATCTCTATTCCATTTTCTTTAGCAACACTTTACACCATTTTCTCTTTGATTTCTCTCTATAAGTAAAAACAAAACAAAACAAAACAAAACACCACTGAAAAGAAACCACACTTTCTGGTTCCTCTATCATTGCTGTTGATATACTGTTTTCTTCAAACAATGCAGAGGTAGAGGATCATAGATGGAGAAGCAATATATGATGTCAGGTGATGGTACTTGTGTTTATTGGTTTTGCTTATATTTTTTCTTTGTTACAAAAAAAAGTTGATTCAATATGGAAGAAAATTTCAGGCAATTACTATGACAAAATAGAAGGTAACAATTAAACTTTGAAGAACTATGGAAAATAATTTAAAATTTCAATACCACTGTAGTTAATCAACTTTTTGGAGGATTTGCTTTACTTCATATTTTAAAATAATCAATTATCAGTTTGTCAATTGTGTCCCCAGGACTACTTTTAATTACTGAAAATATATTCCCTAACAATTCTTCGGGTGTCTTATTTTTGTAGGAGAAAGGAAAACTTTCCAATATTTACTATCAGAATTACAAAATCAAAAATTATTTTGTTCAGTTGATTTTTACTGTACAGGCCAAGGCTCAATAAACAGAAATGTGAACAAATCTCAAAGTAATGTTAGAAAACTGAACAAAATAAAGGATTGTATGCCACAAAAATTTAAGTCAGTCCTAATAATCAAATATTAAACTTATTAGTTTATTTGGATTTTACATATTTATCTTATTCATTTAACAAATGCTTATTTAGTACCAGCTATGTACAATGCATCATGCTTAGTTACTGGGGAATATAAAAGTGAGTAAGAAAATGGTCCTTATTCTTCGGATACTTACAGCAGAAACATCTTCCCATGAAACATATCATGCCAATATTGTCCATGGAGTTTTCTTGGCAGGGATACTGGAGTGGTTTACCATTTTCTTCTCCAGAGACAAAAAGAGATTAAATAACTTGTCCAGGGTCACACAGCTGAAAAATGTTTCAGGTCATATTAGAACTAAGGTCTTTTTAACTTCAGGCCCAGATCTCTATCTATAACCTGACTGCCTTCTAAAATGTCAGGTGTAATGTAAAAAATGCACTGAAGATGACATTTAAAGGAGGAAAAGAACACATAGTATGTGGTGCTCTCTTCTTTAATATAATATTATGGTTCTCTCTGGGACCAGGTTTCTCGGGGAGGTTTTCTGGAGGCAGCCTTAGTTTCAGTTAAAAGTAATAATCATTCCAAATACAGCCAGCTAATAAAATCCAAATGGTTTATTTTCTCCTTCCTTGGGCCTGGATAGCTTTCTTAGAGGCCTCAGTTTTCCTTGGTTCCGAGAGCTTTCATTGCTAGTCTTTTGCCTCTAGCTCACCTTTGAATGTCTCCAGCCAGCACCAAGGTGAAAGTTGGAATGAATCTGTCTTGCCTTTGAGAGAGGGCTTCTGGCTCTCAATCTTCCAGAATGCTCCTGTGTCTGTCCCAGAGTGCTCTCTGGACCTAAGAGCTTCTTGCTTATATGAACTCTCTAAAGGTGTGAACACAAGTATTGTTTCTATAAGTTCCACTTAGTACCTTGTTTCAAGTTTTGGCCCATAACATCTCCTTGTAAGATCAGGTCAATCATACTGAACCATGCTAAATTAGATAATTATTGTCTCTTTCAATTCTAATGACTTAACAGCTTGCAAGGATTCTAACAATAGTACATTTAATAAGAATTTGTATCTACTGAACAACTTCAATATCTCTAATTGGGATACTTATACTCTTTTATACCATTGATGTGAGGATGTATAGAAAAGAACTGGAATGAAGCAAGGAAGCAGAAATTTTCTAGTTTAATCCTTTTTATTTTATTTTTCTTAATTCACTTTTTAAGTAACTTGCATTGATGCCTTTTTTTACATAAACATTTCTAGATATAACCCTAAATCACTAAAATATTACCCTCCCTTTATTCTACCTTGGATCAGAAAAAAATGAATAAAAAATCAAACATATGCTCATCTTTGATAGTATATACTACATTCAGTAGCCACAGTCTCCCGCCTCTTCCCCAAAAGTATATGTTTCCTTTTTAATATTTTGAAAGATGATATCTTTTATTGATCATGGCTTTCTGGTAGTATTAGATGTTTTAAATTATATCTCTTGAATCTGTTTTCTAGATCAGTTATTTTCCAATGGGATATTTCAAATTGTTTTCTATTTGTTTATTCTTCTGGTTTTGTTTTATTGTTTTTAATTTCTCATAAAGTCATTACCTTCCATTCTAATTTTAAGCAATTATTTTCCTAAGGGAGATTTCATACCTCTTTTTCTATTTGGGCAATTTTGCATTTTAAGGCATTCTTCTCCTCCTTGTCTTTCTGCACTTCATTTTTTTATCACTTTCAATTCTCTTTCTAATTAGTCCTCTATTTCTCTTGATTTTCAAAATCCCTTTTGAGTTCTCCCATAGCCTGAGACCAATTTTTATTTTTCTTAGAGGCTTAAGAGGGAGGACATTTGACTTGTTCTCGTGAGGTAGTGCTCTTCCTTTCCCTGGGACACAGAGTCAGGACTCTGACCAAGATCTGAATATGGGCAAAGCAACAGTGCCCTCCTTTAATATAAGCAAAGAGACCTCCTACTGACCAACTGCCAACACTGCTCTTGCTGCTTCTGAACCAAAGACTACTACAGAATTTTCCAGGTTTGTGGGGTCAAGGCCTTGAAGAAAATGCTAGACCTGCTTTCCATTCTCAACCTAGTGTAACAGACCTTTGCTGTTGACCTAAATTGTCTTTTGTCAGATAACTGCTTTAATCTGACCTTGTTATGGGTTCTGATGCTCTAAAATTTGTTTAGTCATTATTTAAAGTTATTTCTAGAGATTTGGTTGAGAACTTGGGCAAGTCCCTGCCTTTATTTCATCCTCTTGGCTCTGTGTAGAGCATGCAATTTTCAATTTAAAAAATCCAAAATTATCAAAAGTCATTGAATAGTCATTCACTAAGCATTAAATAAATGTTCATTTAGGTTGCTCTGAACTTCTACCTCTGTACATTATATTGATAAAGTTAAAAAAAAAACTTAAAATGATGAATGTAAAGAAGCAGTGAAAGAACATGCACATCTTTACAATATTGCTGTGACTGTATATAATGTTCTCCTGGTATTGCTCACTTTGTATTGCATTAGTTTATATACGTTCCCATATATGGATCTAAACTCTTTAACCTTTAAAAATAATAGTCTTTTTCTTTTCTTTTTACCTTTTTTATGCTTCTTTTGAGTTCTGAATTTGACGATCAAATTTTTTGTTCAGCTCCCATCTTTTCATCAAAAATAAATGAAAATCACTTGTATCAAGATAATGTTCAAGTTACCTGGGTAATTTATTCATGGCTGCAATCCAAGTTCCCTTGCCTTTCAGAAAATCAGATTCTAGGCCCTTCAAAATTTAGATGAAGTTCCACTTCCTACACATGATTTTTCCTGAGTCCCTTGGTGTCATACCTCTCAGACCCACTCATTCCAGTCACTGAAAATATTTGTATCTTATGATCATTTGTCGGTGTATATGCTATTTTCCCTCTGTGGAAAGTAAGTTCCTCAAAAGAAAGAATTAACTTGGTTTTTTCTATCTTCAGTGATACTACCTGGCTTAAGATAGATAAATAATACCTGCTTATTGGATTGACTTAAATGCAATGAAACACCAAAGTATTTTTGGTGAAAAGATAGGTGGAGACAAAAAGAAATACTTGAAATAACAATGAAGGATACCTGTTTTTTGTTTTTTTCCTGAGGCAACTGGGGGTAAGTGGCTTGCCCAGGGTCACATAGCTAAGAAGTGTTAAGTGTCTGAGACTAGATTTGAACACAAGTCCTCCTGATTTCAGGACTGGTGATCTAACAACTGCGCTAGCTAGCTGCTTTTAAAAATAAAAAAGCCTTTAATGAATATTTTTTGCCCCCAATTACATTTAAAATGTTGAGTTCCAAATTCTGTTCCATTCTCTTTCCTTCTTTCTCCCTCTCCCTAAGATGGCAATTAATTTATATAGATTATACATGTACAGTCATGAAAAACATATTTCCAAATTAGTCATGTTTTAAAAGAAAGTGTAGGCCAATTAAAATATGAAAAAATAAAGTACAAAAAATATGCTTCCATTAGTTATTACACTGGAAATAGATAGTATTTTTATCATGAGCCCTTTGGAATTCCCTTGCATCAATATATTTTTGAGAACAGTCAATTCAGATACAACTTCTCATCATACAATATTGCTGTTAATGTGTACAATGTCCTTCTGGGTGTGTTCACTTCAATTTGCATCAGTAAGGTTCCTTACTTTTTCTCTGAAATCATCATGTTCTTCATTTTTATGGCACAGTAGTATTCCAGTGCAATTATACACTACAACTTAGTTAGCCATTCCTCAATTGATGGACATTTTCTCAATTTCCAATTCTTTGTTCCCACAGAGTATATGTGTATGTATGTATATGTGAATATATATATATATATGCCCACACAAAAAACAAATAGGTACATCCCCTCCTTTTTTAACCTCTTTGGGATATAGACCTAGTAGTGGTATTATTGGATCATAGGGCATGTACAATTCTATAACCCTTTAGATAGATTTCCAAACTGCTCTCCAGAATGACAGGAACAACTCACAATTTCATTAATACATTAGTGTCCCAGTTTTCTTGTATCCTCTCCAAGATTGATAATTTTCCTTTTCTGTCATGTTAGCTAATCTGATAGATTTGTGTTGCCCCAGACTTGTGTTAACCTGTATTTCTCTAATTAGTAGTGATTTAAAACACTTCTTCATATGCTTATAGATAGCTTTGATTTCTTCATCTGGAAATTGGTTATTTATATTCTATGACTATTTATCAATTGAAGAATGTCTCATATTCTTGTAAATCTGACTTCATTCTTATTATTTTTGAGAAATGAGGCTTTTATTAAAGATGCTAGCTCTAAAAAAAGCGGTAAGCTTTCTGTTTTCCTTCTCATCTTCGTTGAATTTTTTTTGTTTGTATAAATATTTTTTAATTTAACATAATTAAGATTATTCATTTTACATCCTGTATTGTTCTCTAATCTCATTCTGTCATAAATTCTTTCCTTCTTCTTAGGTCTGACAGGTAAATTAATCCTTAATTTCCTAATTTATTTATAAAAGAATCACCCTTTATATCTAAATCATGTATACATTTTTACTTTGAATTTGTATATGATATAAGATTTGGACTATACTTGGATTATTTCATACTGTTTTCTATTTTTCCCAACAGTTTTTTTTTTCAAATAGTTAATTTATGCCCATTATGACCACAACTATTCAATATTGTATTGAAAATGTTGGCTTTAGCAATAAGAAAAAATCCCATACAAATCATCAGCATTATTATATGTTACTGACAAAGACCATCAGTAAGATATAGAGAAATTCAATTTAAAATAACTACAGACAAAATAAAATATTTGAGTGTCTACCTGCCAAGACAAATCCAAGAACTATATGAATACAATTACAAAACACTTCCCACACAAAATCATAACTAAACAATTGTAAAAATAGTAATAGCCCATGGATAGGCTGAGCTAATATAATAAAAATGACAATTCTGCTTAATTTGTCTACTTTGTGCCATGCCAATCAAACTGTCAAAAATTATTTTATAAGATTAGAAAAATAATAGAAAAATTTATTTGGAAGAAAAAAAGGTTAAGAATATCAAGGGAATTCATGGGAAAAAACATACAAAGAGTGGTGTCTTAGCAATACCAAACCTAAGAAAATATTATAAAGAAGCAGTCATAAAAATCATTTGGTTTTGACTAAGAAATAGAGTGGTGGATCAGTGGAACAGATTAAATAAATACAAATGACACAATAATCAAGGCTTATAGTAATCTAGTATTTGATAAATACCCAAACTCCAGCTTATGGAATAAGAACTCGGTATTTAAGCAAAAATTTCTGGGAAAACTGGAAAATAATACGTCAGAAAATTGATATAGCTATACATCTCATACCACATACCCAAATAAAATCAAAATGGGTAATGACTTGGGCATAAAGGATGCTACCATAAACAAATTAGGAGAACAATGGATAATTTATCTATCTGACCTTTGGAGAAGGCAGGAATTTATGACCAAAGAAGAACTTTTATGAAATGCAAAATGTACAACTTTGATCACATTAAATTAAAAAGGTTTTGCACAATTAAAAAACAAAACAGAAACAATAATAAAAGGCAAGTAAAAAGCTGGGAAAAAACCTTTACAGCCAGTATTTCTGATAAAAGTCTCATTTCTAAAATACATAAAGAAATGTTCTAAATCACTATTGATTAGAGAAATACAAATTAAAACAACTCTTAGGTACTAACTCACACCTTTCCAATTGGCTAAGATGACAGGAAAAGATAATGATAAATCTTGGAGGGGATGTAAGAAAATGGATACTAATGCATTTTTGGTGGAGTTGGAAATGATCCAAGCATTCTGGAAAGTAATCTGGAATTATTCCCAAAAGGGTATAAAACTGTGCATACTCTTTGACCAGCAATGCCATTACAGCGTCTGTATCCAAAAGAAATCATAAAGGTATCACATGTGCAAAAAAATTTGTAGCAGCTCTTTTTGTGGTAGCAAAGAATTGGGAAAGGAATGGATGCCCAGCAATTGGGAAATGGCTGAACAAACTGTGATACATGAAAGTAATGGGTTATTAATGGTTTATAAAAATGATGAACAAGCTGATTTTAGAAAAGTCTAGAAAGATTTGCATGAACAAGCAAAATGAGAAATACATTGTACAAAATAACATCAATAATGTGCAATAATCAACTATGAAAAACTTAGTTCTTCTCAGTGGTTCACTGATCCAAAGCAACCTCAGTAGATTTGATCAGAAAATACCATCTGCATCCAAAAAAAGAACTATGGAGATTGAATGTAAATCAACACATTATATGTTTACTTCATTTTTTTCTGTTTTTTTTAATCTCTCTTGTGACTTTTCCTTTTTGTTCTGATGTTTCTCTTCCAAAGTGAATGTGTATTAAAATTAATTAATTAATTTTAAAAAAGAAAAAGAATAGTGAGTTCTTTTCCTAAAATCTTGGGTCTTTGGGTTTATCAAAGATCAGACTGTTATGGTCACTTACTACTGTCTCTTGTAAACCAAATCTATTCCACGGATCCACTATTCTCTTTCTTAGTCAGCACCTGATTATATTGGTCATTACCACTTTACAATACAGATTGAGATCAAGGATGGATAGGACATCTTCAGTGAAAGATTCTTTTACTTGTGCTTGGAGAATGAAAGTCTTAAAATGAACTTTTAAAGATTGAGCAATTTTAAGTTTAACCTTGAAAGTCAACTTTAAGGTGTTTATTTTTTTTCTGAGATTATGCATTTTTTATCATTTCCATGCATGAGTGATGAAGTTAGTATATATGTTTTAAGTTAATTCATATGAAAAAATATAGCACTAGAGTTGTTCAAATTACTTGCTTCTTTTTTATGAGGGATTAAGATGTGTTTTGGTCAGTGGAAGATATGACTATATATGTGTTTAAATAAACTGAATTAAAACTATAAATGGGCAAAATAGAATTAATTCAAAGGAAACATGGAAAATAATGAGTTTCTAAGTGTTCAAATATGAATTATTTTTGCCTGAAACTGCATCTATTCCTCATTAATTTATTTTTGTATTGCAATTAAATGTTCTCCATAATTATCTAGTTAGGTAGCAATAGCCTAACCATATTGATGATAGTTTACATTTGTATTTAAACCCAGAAGTTTTAATAGTACTTTCACATATTTTATTTCATTTAATCCTTTAAACAACCCTAGAAGGCAATAGTTTCCAAGCTCAGAGTAGCAACACTCTGTTAAGGGAAAGGTCATTCTCTGTGAGCCTCCACATCTTGGATCATAGCATCTGAAGGAGTTGCAGGGAAGCCTTTGCTGACACAGATGTTGTGGATTGGGAATGAGATAAACTGGAGGAGAGGGAAGAGGAGAGAGGTCAGACAATCCAATGGCCTTTCAGTCAGAGAGATCAGAGAACAGCAACTGCCTCTCAGTCTCCTTGTATCATCCTCTCACACAAGATCCATTCTGCAGGTCTGGGTTGGATCTCCGGCAGCTATTGTCAGGTGGTTCCCTTGTATTCCAACAGCTCCCATGCATTTCAACAATATTCCACTTTTATTCTTTAAAAAATTCCTACTACTTTATACTATTCATGAAATAACCTATGTAAGTCATTTTATTGGTTTTTATTTAATTTAAGTAGAACAAGAATTTATTACAATTGTGTGAAGACCGAGTTAGCACCCTGGATGCCTTAGAATCAGCTGGAGTCAGGATAAGCAAAAGTCCTTGGTCTTTATTCTTGGTCTTAGGGGTAGAATAAATGAAGGGAATGGACACAGCAATCTCCATACCTCCTTTCTCTTCCTCTCCCGCCAAAAAGTAACTCTGGCTTGTCTTACTCCACCCACTAGTCCCTCTTACAATTCTCTTAAACACCAACAGATCAAGCCAGCACAGAATGGTGGGAAAGGCCATTTTCTAAACATATGCTAATAGAGTATTGTCCAATCAGTAATTAGCCTTAAGTGCTTGGTTGTTCCACCCCAGTGCAACTCAAGAGTTTCAGCCTTTTACACAATTGTAAAACAGCATACAAATTGTAAGCATAAAAGGAAAATAACTTGCAAAATAATATAATCATAGTATTCACTTTTTTGGCTTTTAAATTCCTTTATTAGACTTATATGTTTATATAGCTATTTTTTTCATAATTATAACTTTTTATTGACAGAACCCATGCCTGGGTAATTTTTTTGAACATTATCCCTTGCACTCACTTCTGTTCTGACTTTTCCCCTCCCTCCCTCCACCTCCTCCCCCAGATGGCAAACAGTCCTATACATGTTAAATATGGCACAGTATATCCTATATTGTATTTAGGATATACAATATGTGTGTACAGAACCGAACAGTTCTCTTGTTGCACAGGGAGAATTGGATTCAGAAGGTAAAAATAACCCAGGAAGTAAAACAAAAATGCAAACAGTATATTCATTTCCCAGTGTTCTTTCTTTGGGTGTAGCTGTTTCTGTCCATCATTGATCAATTGAAACTGAGTTAGATCTCTTTGTTGAAGAAATCTACATAGTATTCACTTTCACAAGGTCATAGGATTATAGATTTAGAAATGGGAATTATGTTAGAGAGAGAACCTAATGTGATAGTTCAGATACTGGAATTGGAATAAGATCTGAATTCAAATCCTGACATAGACACCATTTGTGTGACCCTGAACAAGTCACAGAGCCCATGCTTAAGTTTTCTTAGAGATAAAATGAAAGGGTTGCTCTCAATGATGTGCCATTTCTATCTCTAAATTTATGATCCTATGAGATGATAGAGTCCAATTCCCTCACTTGACAGTTAAAGAAACTGAAATTCAGGGATATTAAGTGATTTTTCAAGGTAACACAGTTGGTGAGTGGCAGAACCAGGATTCAAACAAAATATTTTATTTCTGAACACAACAGTATGAACTGCTCTTTCTACCCAAAGACAAAGGAGGTAAACGTGATAGCAGGGGGAAGGTTTTCATTAAACTTCCATGTCAGTATTAATTAGATATATAGACTAAGAGTTGTGAAACATTCTTGTGGATTTTGCCACCATCTCCACATGTAAGTCCAAGCAAAGGATCCTTCCTGTGACTCCTCGCCTGATCCAACACAGGAATCTCTTTAATCTGTGGTGGGAAGAAGAGATCTAGGACTGAAGTATGACAAACTGTCACTAGAACGGTTTGAGAAACTCTGGCACCCTAGCATATGAGAAAAATTTAATTGTTGAGGAGAGAAAGGGAGGCTTTATAGGCTGAGGCCCCTATTTGACACAAGACAGAGTTAATGGAGGTATCAGAGCTTCTGCAGGATATATTATCATCATAAACATCCATATCTTTATTCCTCAAGACTGTCCAAGCCCTTTCTTCTATTACCAAGGGACTCTCTAGTTATTGAGATCCTATTACCTGAGCCATTTCTATGATTTACTTTAAATCTTTTACCGGAGAGAGCTCTAATCTCAGTGAAGAGCCAAAAGAAAAAAAAAAATAAACATTTGGGATCAGTTTACAGGACTGCACCCATCTCTGTGAGTCAAGAGTTCAGAATCACCCTAAACTATAGACTTAATTTTGGAGATTAAAATATTTACTAAATCTCTTTTTGTATTTGTGAGCCCCATACATGAGAGACATAGCATAGTACCATGAAAGGATATTGGATTTCTAATAAGTGAAATCTGCTTCAAACTCTAAGCCTGTGACAAATTCCAACCTGATTTTTGCTATTTATGTGACCTAGAACAAGTCAATTAACTTTCCTGCTCCTCAGTTTTCTCATCTGAAAAATGTGGAGATTCAGAGAGTTTCCTTTCAGTACTAAATATATAAACCTATGCATAACTTTTGGGAAATTAGAAGAAGTATGTGTGTGTGTGTGTGTGTGTGTGTGTGTGTGTGTGTGTGTATTTCTAACCTACTGAATTACATGAGATGAATCAGAACAGATCATTTTAGATCTGCATTTTATATACCTCTATATGCTGTTAAGCAACATGGAAGAAATGATCAATTAAGGTAATTTTTTTCCACCTGAGGTTTAGGAGTGGTTTCATGTTCCTGAATCATTTTTGGAAAATTTTCATGCGCTATTTTTAAAAGGAGTAGCTTGGTTTTTCTCTCCTCCATTTTCTCCTCTTGTTGTCTCTGTTTTAATCTGTCTCATTTTTTAGAGGTGATAAAATCAGTTATTGCTTTTCTCCCCATTTTTAATGGTGAGAATAAGACAATTCAGATATTTATAGATAATATGTGCATCTTACAGATATACTAATAACAATTTGTATGACCATGGACAAATCACTTGACTTCTTTATGTCCTGATTTTCTTACATATAAAATGAGGTGATGGGGCTTCAGAGGTGTTAAACTCATGGTCCCATGACTCCAAAATCTCTTTAATGTACTTCAACAAGGTTAAAATTTAAATGGGAAATGTTTGACAAAATGGTGACAACAAAGTAAGAATAATGTTTGTAGGTTTCTTTGTCAATATATGTCCCATAGAGATCCATTTCTATTTGAATTTGAGACCGCTATTAGTTTGAATTTTATGCTCCTATGACTGGTCAAAGGTCTTCTGACTCTTTCTTCAGTAGTTTTTATACTCATATTAATGTAACAACAGTTTTGAAGCAGTACTAAAAAAGCAGGAAAGAATATTGAAAAGTTGAGAGCAAACATGGTAATAGTTGCCTACATAGCAGCTATTTACAAAACAAAACAAAACAAAACAAAAACTTATTAGAGCCAGAACAAGACAGTAGTAGCCTAGGCAGAAGAATAAAGAAGGAGTGACTCTTCTGTGTTGGTGCAACTCCCAGGCAATCTGTCCCTTTCTTCTCTTGGCACAGTCAGCAAAGACAGATGGAGAGAAGAGAAGAATAGAGCAAGAAAGAAAACATTTTCCCTGAAGATTTTGCTTATATTTTGAAAAATGAACATGGGAGGGGGAAAAATCCTTGACTGACCATTCCTGTCAAAAGCTATTGCTTTAAGACACTACTTGCAAACAACTCACAAATTCAGTCAATAACTATGGAATCTCAGAAGAAAAAAAATCAAAAGTAATCATATTTTTTTAAATTTAGATGAAATTTTGAGGAAATAGAACAAAATATTATATATTCCAAATGACATTTTGATTATATAATATTCATTAGGATATTATTTTGAGAGATTTGGGATAGTGATTATAAAGTAATGAAATAGGGTTAAGTAGACCTGGGTTCAAATGATATCTCTAAAATTAGTTGTGTGATCAATTACTTAATCTCTCTAATCTTTGGCACTTTTATTATGCTTAAGTCATTCCCTTCTTTGCGTTCCTTTCTATTTATATTTGCAACAAATAGTTTGCAACAAACTCATATTGCAGATTATGAAAGCATAGAGAAGCAGCAAATGCCTTAAGGTTCTCAGGGTAAACCTTGGGGATGGCTACCTACTTTCATTGGAATGTGTGTTACAAATGTGCAGCATTCAGCCAATAAATTCATCTGATTTCATTGAATGAAATTCATTGGGCCTGAGTAAAAATGATTGCCATACAATATTCCTCTCAAAGCACACATTTCTGCAAATACAAATAATGTTTATAGTGGAATGTAAGCACAAACTCTAACTTATGGTGATTATAGTACATTTCCCACATTTTCATTTCTTCTGGATGAATTCAAAGAAAAAGCTTCATTGTTACCATGGAAGAAATTCTCCTGTGAAGCCATGATGGTAGAGTAAGCAATAAATCACTATAACTGTCCGATGTTCACCTTTGAACAAGCATAAAATAACACCCCAAAGGCAGAACTAGCAAGAAGATAGGATGAAACAATCTATTAGTCACAAAATGTGGAAGATCATCAAAAGGGTTCCCTTTCACATAGGAAAAGGGATGTTGTTTCAGCCAGGAAGCTCCCCAACAAGCTGGAAGCAAGCCCCACTTTAGAAAACTAGCAGAAGATTCTGAGATGCAGTGAACAGAGTGTGCAAACTAATGATTTTAGGAGATATCAAGAATAAATAAAAAAATTCAAATGAATGAAAAAAATAAAAGAAAATGTAAAATGCCTCATGGGAAAAACAACTGACTTGGAAAATAGATCCAGGAGAAACAATACCAGAATATTTCAACTACCTGAAAGTTACACTTAAAATGAAGATCTGGAGAGCATCTTTCAATAGATTATCAAGGAAAACTACCTTGATGTCCTAACAGAAGTCCTCAAACTTTTTAAATAGGGGGCCAGTTCACTGTCCCTCAGACTGTTGGAGGGCAGGACTATAGTAAAAACAAAAACTTTGTTTTGTGGGCCTTTAAATAAAGAAACTTCATAGCCCTAGTTGAGGGGGATAAACGTCCTCAGCTGCCACATCTGGCCCATGGGCCATAGTTTGAGGACCCCTGAGAAAGAAAAGGGCAAAATAGGCATTGAAAGAATCCACCTATCACTTCTGGAAAGCAATCCTAAAATAAAAACTCCGAGGAACACTATAGTTAAATTGTAAAATTTTCAGATCAAGGAAAAAATATTATCAGTGATCATAAAGAAACAATTCAAATATCAGGAAGTCACAATCAGTATTGCACAGGATTTAGCAGCTGTAACATTAATGACTAGAGGTCATGGAATATGATATTCTGGAAAGCAAAGAAAATATGATTACAGCCAAGAGTCACTTATCTGATTAAATTAAGCATTATAAGTCAAGGGAATAAATGATCATTCAATACATAGACGATTTCAAGTTTTCATAAAGAGAAGACTGACTTAAATTTTAAAAAATATGACCTTCAATATCAAGACCCAAGGGAAATATAAACAAGTAAAAAGGTTAAAAGAAAATATAAGGAACTCAAGAACCAAACAGTTTATCTCCCTATACAGGAAAATGATGCTTGTGACTTTTAATAATTGTATCACTGATAGTATAGGTAGAAGGAATATCTATAGATAGAAGATATGGGTATAAGTGAACTGGAGAGAACAAAATTAAAAAAAAAACACTGAGTGCAGAAGGAAGGAAAAGGGAGAATGGAGTAATTATTTCACATGAAGAAGCATGAATGATCTATTACATTAGAGAGGTGGAGAAGAGGGTGGATGATCAACCCTGCTTGAAACTTATCTATATTGGTTAAGTGAAGGGATTGTTAATTCAATCAATTGAACATGGAAATCTATCTTATTTGACAGACAAGAAAGAAGGAGAAGACTAAAGAGGAGTGTGTGTGTGTGTGTGTGTGTGTGTGTGTGTATGTGTGTGTGTGTGTGATTGGGGGGGAAGTGGAGGGATGGGAGGATGGGGTAGGGAAGTGGAAAGGAGCATAGGAATGACAGAAGAGAGGGCAAATCAGGGAAAGTGATAGATAAAAACAAAATATTGGTGAGTAAGAGATGGATGAAAGGAGAAAGAGGACAAACATGATGAAAAATAGAATAGAGGGAAATACAGAGGTACTAATCATACCTGTCAATGTGAATGGGATGAACTCTTCCATAAAACAGAAGTGGATGGCAGAATGGATAAAAAACAGAATCCTATTGTATACTGTTAACAATTAACACACTTGAAACAGAGAGAGACACACAGAGTAAAGGTTAGGATCTGGAGCAGAATGTTATGCATGAGCTGAAGTAATATAACCTTTGAGTAATTATCTATTGGAGAATTATCTTTGATTTTATATATTTGTATCAATCCCCCTATAAATGATGGATTTTTAATCATAGAAGAGATAATTGCTGTAAAAATTGTCCTTCTAAAAAGTTTCCTTTATTATGCTACCTATATTTGATTAGTTTGGTTAAAGTCCTTACAATTGTAAATAATAATGGTCATTTTCATATTTGATTAAGACTTTTCCCATTAGCAATAATTGGGAAAATACATGATCTAGACTGATATAAGTCCTTTAGAACTCATTATAATATATATCGTTAGATGATTGTCTAAATTTGTCTTATACCAAACTGCTTTCCAGTTTTCCCCACAGTTCTTGTTCAACATGGAGACATAAGTTCTTGTGTTTATCTAACAACACATTATTGTTTGATTGTTTTTGATTCTTATTTGTATAGTATGTTAGACTTATATAACATGTTTTAATCAGTTCCAGATAATTTTGATGGCTATTATTATTTTTTTTCCTTTTTTTAAATTTTTATTTAATAATTACTTTATATTGACACTCGTTTCTGTTCCGAATTTTTTTTTCCCTCCCTCCCTCCACCCCCTCCCCTAGATGGCAAGCAGTCCTTTATATGTTGGATATGTTGCAGTATATCCTAGATACAATATATGTTTGCAGAACCGAACAGTTCTCTTGTTGCATAGGGAGAATTGGATTCAGAAGGTATAAATAACCCGGGAAGAAAAAAAATTGCAGATAGTTCACATTCGTTTCCCAGTGTTCTTTCTTTGGGTGTAGCTGCTTTTGTCCGTCATTTATCAATTGAAACTCAAGTCTCTTTGTCAAAGAAGTCCACTTCCATCAAAATATGTCCTCATACAATATCGTTGTTGAAGTGTATAATGATCTCCTGGTTCTGCTCATTTCACTTAGCATCAGTTCATGTAAGTCTCGCCAGTCCTCTCTGTATTCATCCTGCTGGTCATTTCTTACAGAACAATAATATTCCATAACATTCATATACCACAATTTACCCAGCCATTCTCCAATTGATGGGCATCCATTCATTTTCCAGTTTCTAGCCACTACAAACAGGGCTGCTACAAACATTTTGGCACATACAGGTCCCTTTCCCTTCTTTAGTATTTTTTTGGGATATAAGCCAAGATTACAGCCAAGAGTCACTTATCTGATTAAATTAAGCATTATAAGTCAAGGGAATAAATGATCATTCAATACATAGACGATTTCAAGTTTTCATAAAGAGAAGACTGACTTAAATTTTAAAAAATATGACCTTCAATATCAAGACCCAAGGGAAATATAAACAAGTAAAAAGGTTAAAAGAAAATATAAGGAAGTCAAGAACCAAACAGTTTATCTCCCTACACAGGAAAATGATGCTTGTGACTTTTAATAATTGTATCACTGATAGTATAGGTAGAAGGGATATCTATAGATAGAAGATATGGGTATAAGTGAACTGGAGAGAACAAAATTAAAAAAAAAACACTGAGTGCAGAAGGAAGGATCAAAGGGTATGCACAATTTGATAATTTTTGGGGCATAATTCCAGATTGCTCTCCAGAATGGTTGGATTCGTTCACAACTCCACCAACAATGCATTAGTGTCCCAGTTTTCCCGCATCCCCTCCAACATTCATCATTATTTTTTCCTGTCATCTTAGCCAATCTGACAGGTGTGTAGTAGTATCTCAGAGTTGTCTTAATTTGCATTTCTCTGATCAATAATGATTTGGAACACTCTTTCATATGGGTGGTAATAGTTTCAATTTCATCCTCTGAAAATTGTCTGTTCATATCCTTTGACCATTTATCAATTGGAGAATGGCTTGATTTCTTATAAATTTGAGTCAGTTCTCTATATATTTTGGAAATGAGGCCTTTATCAGAACCTTTAACTGTGAAGATGTTTTCCCAGTTTGTTGCTTCCCTTCTAATCTTGTTTGCATTAGTTTTATTTGTACAAAGGCTTTTTAATTTGATGTAATCAAAATTTTCTATTTTGTGATCAGTAATGGTCTCTAGTTCATCTTTGGTCACCAATTTCTTTCTCCTCCACAAGTCTGAGAGATAAACTATTCTATGTTCCTCTAATTTATTTATAATCTCGTTCTTTATGCCTAGGTCATGGACCCATTTTGATCTTATCTTGGTATATGGTGTTAAGTGTGGGTCCATGCCTAATTTCTGGATGGCTATTATTTTGTAACATAAATGGAACTAAATTTTGTTTTTCTTTTGTTGAATCCTTTAAAATCTATCCTTTCAATTTTGACTGGTATAGCATTAAGCTTTTAGAGGATTATTCAAAGTCAGTACCATAAATTTGTATTATTTTGATGTAATCCACAATAAGAAATTGATATTATTCTTTTATTTCTATAAATGATATTTTGAAATTATAATATAACAATATATTATATATAACAATATAAATCTTATGTGAATCTTGGCAATTTAACTCACAGATACATTTTTGTAGTAATTTTGAATGGGATTAATTTTTATGTCTTTGGTGTGTATAAAATTTTGTGTATGTATGTGTATAGAATCCACTTTTTAGTAACCTGCTAGGAGTGATCAAGATGGGAGCATGATTACTTCAGGTGAACTAAAGATTTATTGGTTTGAGAGATTTTGTTTGATTTTGGTTTTTGTTCCAGATTTGTGATTTCAAGTCTCTTCTAATGCATATTACTAATTGTAATATAGAACCCTAGACAGCTACCTTAGATTGTGGGATAGAAGAGTATGGAGGGTACAGTGGAGTGGATAGTAGGATTTGCTGAGAGATTAAATAATTTGCTTAGGTCACAATAGCAATACTAAAGAAAAGTGTTCCTTATAATGACAACTCTCCATTCACTAGACTCTTTTGATTGCATTAGTCTTCCAAAAATACAATTTTAAATTTTATTTCTAATATCTATTCTTTCTTTAGTTTTCAAGATTATGTATTTGATGCATATTTTGAGGTTGATTTTCTATTTTCCCCTATAAATTTCATGCTCAGTCCATCAATTCTTTCTTTTTCTGAGGTAATATGAAAATGGAACTTTAAGATTTGCAAAGTACTTTACATATTATCTCACTTTTCCTCAAAACAATCCAGTAACTTAGATGCTATTATTGTACCCATTTTTAGAGATAATGAAGCAGAAGTTGAACAAGTTTAAGTGACTTTTTCAGGGTAAATATATTTTGATAAACTGAGTCAATTTATGGAACAGAAGTAATAAATCACTCCAACCTGCTCAAACATAGTCCTGTTGGACAATAATCTTTGTAGATCTCTTGCACTGCTACAAAATATCCATGCAGTGTCATTATTAAGAATTTATTACTAGTTAGAGAGGTTCCAAGCCCTCAGCTTACAAAGAAAGACAAAAGACAAGCCCTGTCCTCAAGAAGCTCACAATCTAATCAGAGACAAAAAGCAGTTATGTTCAAGCAAATTATATATAGGATAAAAAAGTAACAATTATAAGTAATTAAGTAAACAGAGGGGAGACACTAGAATTAAGAGCAATTGGTAAGGTTAGATTTTATGTAACACTTGAAAGAAACCAAGAGGCAGAAATGTGGGAGAGTAATCTAGGTAAAGAGACCAGTTAATGAAAAAGCCAGGAGTGCAGAGCTGGAGTGTTTTGTGCATGGTACAGAAAAGTGACCAGTGTCATTGACTCAAAGAGTACATGTCTTGGGGAAAGAGTTAATAAGGTATAAAAAGTCTGGAAAGGTATGGGAAAAGACCATTTTATAAAGGGCTTTTAATGCCCTTGATTGCACATGCAGATGCAAATGAATGGACATGATCAACATACACACAGACACACGTGCACACCAAAACTCACCAAATGAACCAAAAAACAGGACTTCCCCATTTTATATTTCTTTGCCCCAACTACCTTCCATTTTTTCTTGTTTCAGGTCTCAGAGTCTTCTCAATGGAAGGCCTTCCTTGGCTGGTTACAAAGATATCAATTAAATCTAAAATCCCTCTTCTCTTTTATTACTGCTATCACCTGGTACCTGGTGCAGGCCCTCATCACCTCACACCTGGCCTATTGCAATAGCCTGCTGGTTGCTCTTCCTGCTATGAATTTCTTCCCACTCCAAATCCATCTCCAATCAAAAACTAAAGCAATTTTCCTATAGTGTAGGTCTTACTATCTTTGGGGCCCCATCCCTACCCCTTGTCTATATCAAATACAAAATTTATTTATAAAAACTCTCATAAACTAATGCCCTGATCCCACCTTTCCAGTGTTCTTCCCTTTTCTCCTTTCCCCCTACATATTCTTTGATCCAGGGATACTGTTTTCCTTTGTATTCCTTGACTAATTCACTCCTTTCTGGGCTCTGCATTTTCTCTGTCTGTCCCTTATCCCATGAGTCATGTTTCCGCTCATCTCTACTTCTCTAATTCCTGTCTTCCTTCATGACCCATGTAAAACCTCTTTTTGATCCCACTTAAAGCAAGTGCCTTTCTCTCTTGATTATTTTCTATTTATCCTTTTTATAGCTTATTTGTACATAAAGTTGTTTGCACTTTGTCTCCCCCATTAAATTGTGAGCTCAAGGCAAGGATTTATCTTTTTTCCCTTGCTTTCTCCCTAGAACTTAGTACAGTGACTGGAATATAAAATATTCCAGGCAAACGATTATTGACTGCCTGATTAATCTGACCATGTATTTATAGACATTGTAGAATACAGAGGTGGCAAAAATTTTAAAGATCTTCTAGTTCAAGGTACTTATTTTACAAAAACAAAGCAATAACAAAAACAAACCAGAAATTCAGAGAAATTAATTAATTTGCCCAAAGACAATAGTAGCAAGTATAATCTAGGTTCCAATATTCTGATTATAATTCTAGCCCTTTTTGTGATACTACACTAACTCATCCATAATAATGCCTCAGAAGAAAAGGCCATAGGGAGCCTTCCTGGACAATCTCCTCCACTTCACTATGTGAATGAATTTCAACAGTGATCTTCCAGGAAAAAAAAAAATTAATGACTTTTTCTTTACTTTTAAAAATATTGTAAAAACATAAACAAATTAAATATATTAAAATACAAATTACAAATAAAATTGGTGGAAAAATGATTTGACATCAATTTTTGAAATCTATAAAGATAATGTTGCTCTTTAAAAATGTGTATGCCAATATTGTTACTAAAAATATCACTTTGCCTTTAAAAGATTGCTAATTCCTGTTCTAATACTAAATGAATGTATAATAGAGCTATCTAAATACCTAACTAATCCTGTGATGATATTTTAATTTGACTAACAAAGTTTATGGTTTTTCTTGAGCTTCTTTTCTCTTTATTCCTATCCTGGGTCCTTTTCAGTTATAAATGCTAGAATTGCCTTAGGGAAAAATTTATTTAAAATACCATATTTCATATTTTTATATGATTTGCACATCATTTTGTGAACTATTAATTTAAACCTCCTGTGAAAATATGTTTGTGCATGTGTGTGTATACATGTATGTGAATAGGAAAAATAAGCACAAAGCTAAAATAATCCCCCAATGCTGAAAAGAAAAAAAAATATCAAGAGCAACATGGTTAAAATCCTAGTTTCTAAACTGGGCGACCCATGAACAACAAACCCAGGGCCCTATCATTCTGACAAGCTTTGCTTGCCCAGCTTAGCTCGAAGGAGCCAGCACACAGGTTGAAAGAGAAAGATTCTCTTAAGTGTCAATCCCTCCTGCTGGCTCAAGAGAACAAAGCAGGCCGGTAAAGTGAATCAGATAGCACACTGTGCATGCCCAAGAGTCAGAATAAAGCCCAGAGGTCTAATTTCAGCTTTACCAGCCTTGGTAGTGTCCCTTTAAGTTCACTAAGTCGGATATACCTGTAAGCAAGCAGTCTAATGTTTTTATGATCTCATTGCTGTGAAAGCATTTAATAATAAGCCTCAGAAGTTAGAAAGTAAGAAGTAAATCTATGATGTCTAATGCCAAGGTTGTGTTCAATGTGTTGAAAGTTGATTAGGTTTCCTTTTAACACTCCTTGAAACTGACATTTCAGTACAGGTTTATTTTTTTACCTCACAAAACTTTTTTTTTCCCCATATACTCGATTCAGGATGATATACTGCCAAAATGGTCAAATCATTCTAAGGTAACGAGTAAGAACTCAAAATACGTTTTCTGTTCCCCCAAGAAATGCTGAATTTTATGTGCCTGAAAGTCAGGGCAAGGACAAACTTTTAGATCTTCTTAATTTACATCATTCAGTTAATAACATTTTAAAGAAATAATTTAGTTATAGGTTCCTATAGATAGTAAAAGATAAAATATACTTAAAATACATGAATAGCCACTTACTTCCTGACTCCACAAATACCTTTCAAATTTAAAGCATTATTTCTGTCATATTTTAAAAATTTACAAAATAAAATAATATGTAATTTGCATGTTGTATGTTTCTAGTATCTGAGATTAAACAGGTATTTTACTGTGGTTATTCCTCTGTACACACGCATCCATACATATGTGTGCATATATATACACTTTCACAACAAGGGTTAGGGATGTAATTTTTTATGTAGGGAGGGATATAAATGAAGATGCAAAGACTAGTTAGCTAAAAGATTTGAACTGAAGCTTCCACAATACTCAATGTTTGCTCATTAAAATATAGCTTAATGGAGAGCCTTAATGCTACAATTTCTCACCATCAACAATACAACCATAACATTTTACATGCAGAAAAATGCAGAGTACCTGTAAAATAGCTGCTGGTTATACTTCCTCAAAAGGCATTTGTTGAAGTAACTATTGTACATATAGCTTAAATTTTAGTAGAAATATTATTATTAACAAAAATAATAATGATGTTTCACTGTGTATAGTTTGCAAAGCACTTTCTTCCTAATAACTTTGTGAATAAGTTATGGAAGTATTATTATGCCTATTTTACAAATGAAGTGAAGTTATTGGTCGATCATCATAGCCTGTGGATGTCTGACCTGGAATTTGAACTCAGAACATACAGATGTCACATTCATTCTTATTTCACTGAAACATGATGTCTTTTCCTAAATTCCTACTCATGCGATCATCAGATCATTGGATTGGATACCAGAAATAAATGAATAAAACAGGTAACTCAACCGTCAAATTTTATTGATGAATAAATATGTCTAGAAAAGCAAAGTACTTTGACTAGATAGTAAGTAGAAAATCAGAATTTATTCCCAATGCTTTGATTTTCAAATACATGGGTGTCCTTCATGTAATTTTTAGTATGTGAATTAAAATAGAGAATAAAAATCATAAATAATTCCTATGAATAAATAACAATTTGTGATATTTACCTAAGCCATTACATTGAAAATTGAAGACCCAACTCGCCAAACACGTATTTATTATTGTGACCCAGATTGACCATAACATAAATTTGAGCAATGGAGTTTTATGACAGTTTCTCTACTGGCAGATTCAAGGTTCCATTCACGGATATTTTGGAGTTTTCTGGCAAAGCTCTTCTTCAGATGGAATTAGTGCCATATTAGATAAAGTCCTTCCAATATAAACATTTATTCCTTTCATGTTGTCTTATGTTAAAGGCTTCTCTATTGAATATCTAGGTAACTCACTTCCTTAATCCTCTTATCATGGGATTTCCGAGTAGTTTTGTGATGTACCCTAAAACTGAAACTGCATTATAAAAAGGGTCGACACAATATTATGGTAATGGATGACTGTGGAAATACTGCAGCCAAAAACTCTCAAATAAAGTCACTATGAATTTTCAACCCTCTGCCAAAAGATTTGTAACTATTTTCTACACTTCAATAATAAAATCATGAAGCTCTTAAAAAAAACATATTTTAAGAAATCACTATCAAAAAAGGCACTTAAACAGTCATGTCATTCCAATTTATTAACAAAATGTTGTTGCCTATCTACATTCTGATTATGTATTTGAGAATTTGTTAATCTCTTTTCTCTTTTGACTATCAGAAGTTTTCCCAAACCATTAAAAGCTGAAGTCATAGGAAAAGAAAAAAAAATTAAGTGCTTATTCCCACATGATACATTTGGAAAGATATACTACTCAATGAGAGAAGAGAAGTAACATGTTTCCAGATAGAGTAGTTCATTTGTCATAATCAATAGATACACATTGTAAGTCAACTGGACTTCTCTCAATAAAATTTAAGTCTAACATTTAAATATCATCTTTGGATAAGGACTCATTAATTTCATAAATTTACATGCCATGTTACAAATGTCTTAATTTTCACTACATTCAGTATTTAATAATATTTACCAACTATAATGGCTTATGAGTTAATTGGCATTTATTCTTTTCATTTAAATTAGGTAGAGTTTTAGTTTGGGGTAAAAAGTAAACTATCTCCCAAGAATTGGTACTATATGTGTTTACTAATATATTAAGTATATTATCCAAACTATAATTGGAATAGAATTTCATTTCCATAATAAAATGTTTCTACAAGAAAATATCAGAACACTTATACAAATGAATTCTGTGGTCTCTTTTCCTGTTATTACTTCCAATATTATATAAAAACCTCACATAATATTAAAAATACTCCAGTTTAAAATTCAAATGATATTTTATTAGAACTTTGGGGAAAATTACTCTTATATGATCCTAAGGTTCAAAATTCCCTAGGAAATCAGCTATTTTACAAAAACCCCTGTGGATGTTTTTTCTTTTTTTTAAATAATATTCTATAATTTACATTAACATACTTTATAATAGCATTGTAAAAGCAAAAAATGAAGCTTTTGAGTTCTAAATTAAGAATCCCCCATCAGCATTTCTACTTACTTCAGATATTTTCTGATACAAAGCTTTTGTCCCTCCTTTCATGATATTATTCTGAAGCAGTAAAGCCAATAACCACTGCTTCATAATGCTAAGCACTCCAGTGGGAAACACAAACAGAGAGCGTAAACCAAAGTATTCATTTCATGAGGTTTTATTAAAAGGTTTCACCTCTAAATTGGGCTGTCATCCACAGTTGGGAAACTTTTTACCACAATTTATTTTAACTATGTAAAACATTAAAGGAATGAATTTCTCCAGCTTTTCATATAATGGGGCATGACCTCCCCTACTCACTACGAGCAATCTATGGTTCCTTTAATCAAATTGCCTGGAGAGTAAAAATATGCCATATGTTTTTCTACTTTCCCAAGTTCTCAGAAATGACCTTAACTTCGTTAACATGCTATAGATTTCCGGGTATATCAAGTAAGCTCTTTGGAGTTCTCACAGGGAAACTACCCTGAATGATTAAAAGATAATGTCTAGACAAGGACATTCAGTAATTTATATATCATTCATTTGTGATATAGCTCTATATAGCTTTTCAAGGAATCACATTAACTGCTTTTCCAGTTTCCTCAAATGTTGCTCTCAGTAGACAGTGTCATAGGTCATTACCAATGTTTCCCTTATGTAAGCAATTCCACTTTTCTATTAAAATACTAATTTCCATCCTATGACAGTATGTTTTGAAGTAGCATCTATATAATAAAAAGTCAAGTCGCTTTGAAATATTAAAGGAATGTATTTAAGTGAAGGGTTTTCAGACAGGTTGTTTTTTTCTGCATTCCTGATGACAGAAAGATTTTAGCCTAGAAAGTCAATAGTAAATTTTATTAAAGTCATTATTTTCCTGTTACAGGCCTCATACTTTAAATAAACTACAGCTGACAATGCTGTCTTACATATTGTCACACTGTAAAATGCCCCCTCTTTATTACCTCAGGGATAACTCATTTAGAACTTTGAAAGTGTTTTCACATTGGAGTTGCTCATTTTCAGAGCTGGCCTATAGCTGCATTTAAAGAATGTGTAGAATTTTTCTCTTTTTTAGCTAAACATTGTAGGGAAAAATATAAACTTGCCAACACAACATTTTTCAGATAAAGATGAATGCCCCTTCTACTTAGATTAAATATGTCTCAATCTTTCTATATTAGTATGGTATGACTACCCATTTTATTATTTTTCCCTTGGATAATACAGCAAGTATGAGTACAAAGTAAGCATACAATGTATTTTATTTCACTCTCATTTTCACTGACAAAAATTACATTATTTCCTATATAATCTTCTCTCCAACATCATTTTATATAACATCATCTAAATCATAAGATTGTGCAGAAGTTACGAAGAGAATAATGATACAGAAAGCATTCTTATAAAGAACAATGACCATATATTTATTTCTAAAAACTATTCCATCAGTCAAGGGATGCTAAGGAATTGCAACTTGATATGTTTCCATTTCAAAACTCTACCAATAGCATGTCTAGTCTTATTTTTCAATTTACAGAATCATAGATTTTCCAAGTTGAAAGGGATTAAAGGCCATCTTGTTCAACCTATACCTAAAATATATACCTGCTATAACCTTCCCAATGTGTGGTCATCTAGACTTTTTTTCTATATTTTCCTTCAGTGGAGGCAAATCCTCCACCTTCCAAGGCAATCTATCCTCTTTCATATAAATACTCCTTATAAGGAAGTTTTTTGGTTTTGTTTCCTGAATCCTTGTCCTAAACATAAAACATAGTTTTTTTGTTTGTTTGTTTGTTTTTAATACAACTTTCACCAAAATAGTCCTAGCCCTGCCAGCTAAGGAAAGATCTATTTCTATTTGCTATTATTATTAATATTGGGGATATATTTGTATAAATGTGCCATTTGTATAAAACTCTAAGTTTTTCAAGCCCCTTTACAAACATTCTCTCAGGGTGCCATAGCCTTGTGAGTATTGGGAGCATTATTATCCTTAATTTACAGCTAAGAAAATTGCATCAGATGGAGGTTAAGTGATTTGGGCAGGGTTATACAATTAGTAAGTGTTTAAATATTGGTTTGAACTCAGCCAAATAGAGGAGTTACTTTAGATAAGGTCTGATCACTGGAACTGTTTTTCATCTTCCTAGTAATATACTCTATCTCTCCATTCAACTAAATCTGTTTGAGCTGCCATTTTAACATTATATTGAAATATCTGATCTTTTGGCTTATTATCACTCCTACCTACTAAACTCTTTTAGATGAAATACAGTTTGTTTGTTTTTTTATATATCTTGCACTTTTTGAAGTCAAATGTAAGACATTATATTTTTCACTAATAAATGTTACCTTATTAGATTTGGCCCAGTGTTCTAAACTGTAAGGATTTTCTTTCGACTGAATTCACATCTGTTGCCCAATGTTACTAGTTCTGCCCATCTTTATATCAGGTGGTAAACTAGTAGCTAAGTTTCTCTACTTTTCTCCAAGTCTCTGACATAAAATGATCAAACCATCACTGAATAGTCTTTGAATTAAGCTAAGCAACCATGTCTAAAGTTTTAGTATAATTTAGGCCAGGTGATGTCAGACTTTTCAGTCTGTCGCTTGTTTTTTGTTTTATATTTTTTTAATTACAGCTCACAAGCTAAGGATTTTTTATAAATATTTTAGAATCATTTTATTATGTTTAAAAACATAAAAACTGATTCTTAACTGGAGCTATAAAACATTTAAAAATAGAAACAAAGAAAACAAATAATGGAACATATTTGGCCCATTGGCTATAGTTTTTAAATTCTGATCTAGCTCTTCATCATTTCCCCAGCAATAAAAAGAGACAAAAAAGAGACATATATTTTGGTTGTTTCTAGGTAAATTATATCTACAGCTTTTTATTCCATTAATGTCTGAGGGAGACCTATCAATCCTTTTCTCATAATGTCCAGTGAGAGAGCATGAAGTAAGGGGAAATCCTTTTTCCTTGAGGTCCTATAACTTTCTGATAAATAAAACTTGCGTTATTGGTCTTATTTTATTTCATTCACTTTCTAGATCGAGGAGTGGTCTCAGATTTGATCAGGACAGGAATCAAAATCCAGGATAGGTTTTGCCACCATCCAGCATGAATGAACCAAGAAACAAAGGGTGCCCTAGCCAAGTAGAATGATTCATACATAAGTTGGGCCACATTGAGCACTGGAGTGGTGAGACCAATATTCGTAAAAGACAAACTAAGTTTTAGCCCAGTCATAGTGTAGGGAAGTGTGTGTCTAAGTGGAATTAGGAGAAAAGTTAGTCTATTATTCTTGCCATACTTTGAAGTATTTATTCCATTATAAAAGCCAATTGATGTTGTCATTATTAAAACTGGGATACTAGGCACTGACCCCTAACAATGAGGGAATATATCCAGATGGGGCTTGACCTAATAACATTAGAAAAAACAAGTACTTTAATCTCTCAGTACACCCATATTACTAAAGGGAATTGAAATCATCCTCATGTTTAGAGGGGGAGGCATGAGCATTATTTTTCATGCAAGGAGGATCATAAAGAGTGAAACATGACTGAAGGAAATGACAATAATAACAATAGCAATATTTATCCTCTACAGCAACAACCACCACAATAAACAATTACAACTATAATCACAACTATAACAACAGAGAATTTTGTGTTTTATATAGAAAAAGACATCTCAAAATTTTTGTCCAGTTGTGTATTCTTGTGTGCTGAGGAAATCGGGGAAGACCTTTCATCTATGACCATTGATTTGTCACCATAGCATGAAGAAATTATTTCTATTCCTTCACAAAGACTGACATATGTTTTGGGATTGAGATAAAAGAACCAGCTTTTCCATGAGCAATAAATTTCACTTATTTTTTCTTTTGAAGATATTTATTGGATTGAATCTATTATGTGAATGTTCATTAAGAGTAGTGGAGAGCTTCTATTCAAACAAGGAAGGGTGAAGTACATACACCAATATCCCTAGATCCATAGCAATTTTTAAGCATTGTCTTTTTAGTTTCTAGCCTGAGAATGAAGGGTTAAGTCCCGATTGACCCTAGGTCCTAAATCTCTATGGAGAGAGACTCCCATGTGTATACCATAGTACTCTATCTAGTACAGATTTTCTTCTGAGACAGGAAAACGATTCTGTCTTTGCTTTTCTTTATTTTTTTCATAACTTGAGAAAGGCCATTTAAGCCCTGTCAGGCACTTGTTGAGGATGAAAAGCAAGAAGTAACTGTAGTAAATTTTTTGAAATGTTCTTTGATGAAACCACAAAACTTTATATCAAAAAATAACTGATAACATATGTGGCACTATAGAATAGAGTTGTCAAAAACTCAGCCCTTGATAATTCTAAGTACTTCCTAAATAATATTAAAGTGAAATTGGTAATTATTTCATAAAATAAATAAAAATAAAATAATAATACAGATAGTGCAATCTTTTAAAACAATATTCATTGTTTGGTGATCCTCTCATTTCTTTTTGAGCTTGAAAACATTTTTATGGAAGATTTAGAAATAATGAATATTCCAGTCTATTGTATGAAACTGAGGACCAAGTGAATGGACAATGTGCTTCTCAGGAGATCCCAATGGTATGATATAGATTGGATTTGTTGACAATTTTCAAATGCACCTCTGCCTATATTCAGAAGACAATAAATTCTTCAAAGATAGGAGAAAGTGTAGGGGGGATATGCTAGGTTGGCTGAGATAACTTCCATATAGAGAACAACTAAGTGGCACAGTGCCAAATGTAGAGTCAGGAAGACTCATTTTCATGAGTCTAAATTTGGCCATAGACACTAGCTTTGTGATCCTGGGCAAACCCCATTTGCCTTAGTCTTCTCATCTGTAAAATGAGCTGGAGAAGAAAATGGTGAAACTACTCCTGTATCTTTACCAAGAAAACCTCAAATGGGATCACAAAGCATTAAAAATGATTGGACCAAAGGATTTTGGGAAGTTGATTCCAGAAGAATCTTGATGTCCTTTAAGTGAAGTGCTCTTTAAATGAAGAGATGGTGGAGAATGTTTAAATGTTATTTAACTGATTTTAGTTTGCTAAACACCTAGTTAGGAGATGGCTTCCTTAACTCTAATTTATAAGAAATCAAGCCATTCTCCAATTGATAAATGGTCAAAGGATATGAATAGACAATTCTCAGATGAAAAAATTAAAACTATGTATAGACATATGAAATATGCTCCAAATCATTATTAATCAGAGAAATGCAAATTAAGACAACTCTGAGATATCACGACACACCTGTCAGATTGGCTAGAGTGACAGGGAAAGATAATGCGGAATGTTGGAAGGGATGTGGGAAAACAGGAACACTGATATAATGTTGGTGGAATTGTGAACACATCCAGCCATTCTGGAGAGCAATTTGGAACTATGCTCAAAAAGTTATCAAACTGTGCATACCCTTTGATCCAGCAGTGTTTCTACTGGGCTTATACCCCAAAGAGATACTAAAGAAGGGAAAGGGACCTGTATGTGCCAAAATGTTTGTGGCAGGCCTGTTTGTAGTGGCTAGAAGCTGGAAAATGAATGGATGCCCATCAATTGGAGAATGGTTGAGTAAATTGTGGTATATGAAGGTTATGGAATATTATTGTTCTGTAAGAAATGACCAGCAGAATGAATACAGAGAGGCTTGAAGAGACTTACATGAACTGATGCTGAGTGAAATGAGCAGAACCAGGAGATCATTATATACCTCAACAACGATACTGTTTGAGGATGTATTCTGATGGAAGTGGATCTCTTCGATAAAGAGAGCTAATTAAGTTTCAATTGATCAAGGATGGACAGAATCAGCTACACCCAAAGAAAGAACACTGGGAAATGAATATAAACTAGTTGTATTTTTCTTTTTCTTCCCAGATTACTTATATTTTCTGAATCCAATTCTCCCTGTACAACAAGAGAACTGTTCAGTTCTGCACACTTGTATCTAGGATATACTGTAACTTATTTAACATGTTAAGGACTTCTTGCCATCTTGGGGAGGGGGTGGAGGAAGGGAGGGGAAAAATCAGAACAGAAGTGAGTGTAAGGGATAATGCTGTAAAAAATTACCCTGGCATGGGTTCTGTCAATAAAAAGTTATAAAAGAAAGAATAAAATTCATTTATATGTAAATGAATTTTATTCTTAAGAAAGTTGCATAACATAATAAAATAAAAATATCTTTTATTATAAATTCCTTATTAAAAAAAAAGGAGATGGCTTCCCCTGCACCTCATCAAATAAGTAGTTGAAAGTATCTGATCTTCAAAAAGAATCAGCTTGTGCCATCTTTTTTGTTCCATTCAGATCTGAAGGAATTCTGATTCCTTCACACCATCCAGTGGGAGATCATTCAGTAAGGGGAAAGACTTAAAACTACCTTTCCCTTGTAAAGCCCCATTTTTCTTCTCCTCCCCCTAAGAAACAGGACCTTGGCCATTTTGATTATTTCAATTCTAGATTCCAGGAGGGGAATCTTACACTTGCTTGGAGGAGTGATAGCTAAGAACTCGGGAGTCAAAAGCGTTACTGCCAGGCCAGAATAGATGTACTAGGGAGCAAGGAGTGGTCTTCTGTCATAATCTATCAGTAGAAGATTTGACTGGGCAACCTTTCAAATCTGAACAAGGACTTTTTAAGACAAATATTTTGTTAGAACTGAGAAAAAATGAGTCTTATCTCTAGAGACTAAGATGCTATTAGGAGTATTAAAGGAAATGTTTCTTCTAGATAAAATTTTAAATGAATATCATTATGTAATATATCTACATCTCTATATGTTTATATGGATTACATGCTTTCAAGATTATGTTACACAAAATGATATCTAACATATACATATATATGTTAACTTCAAAACTAGTTATAGTTTTGAGGAACATAACCCTGTTTATATAATAGATTGATATTATGTCACTTTATATCATGTTATAGGAATACAAAAGCTTATACAAAACTTCACTTCAAAACATATAATCATAATTATATAACTTACGCCTTTAATACACCAAAGACATAATATCTCCCAATTATGTTTATATCACTTCATTTTCTGAAGAGGGAAAGGGTTTATAGCTTAATTCAGTTGCTAGAGAGGTCAGACCCAGTTTCCAGTCCAAAATCACTTTGGACTTGGGTCTCAGATACTCTGGCCATATATCAAGTTTGCTAGTTACACCCATCCCATTTGGAATCCTGAATCCAAGTTAGGGTCATGACTCGAGTTTCCGGTCTGGTGGAGATCATTGGAAATACCTAGAAATTAAAAATGAAAAACTACATAGAATAGAGATCTCAGGCTTATTTCTTATGGTCAGGATAAAAGACAAGAAGAGAAGAGGGGAAAAAAGTTGTTTTTCTTTCATCAATTCAGTTCATGTCACCTGTGTCTTGGTAAAATGTGGATTCAGTTGGAAGGAGCATCACACACACACACACACACACACACACACTCTCTCTCTCTCTCACTCACTCATACAAAATAAAATAACAGGCTCAATCTCCTAGTTTTAAAGATGAAAGCAACCATTTGATAGTGCAATGTTCGGCAATTTAGACATATTACAAAGGCCATCAGGGTATTTCTGTTTTAGAAAGATTGGACTTACCCAAATAAGCCAAGGTAATAGTATCTGTATCTCTAGAAATAGATCTATCTATCTCTGAGTACAGACATAGTCATGATTAATCATTGTGTTGATCAGAGTTTTAAGTCTTTCAAAGAGGTGTTAGTTTTTAGAATAATGTTGTTATTATATATTGTTTCCTGGTTCTGCTTTCATCATTCTGCATCAGTTCATAAAGAATTCCTAGTTTTCATAGAAAGTATCCTTTTCATAATTTATTTTTGGTATAATATTCTATTATATTCATGTAGCTTGATCAGTTCTTGATAATGCTAGGGGTAGTATTTTTGATAATGACTTTCTTTTATAATTGCTTGTTTTTCCTTTAAATAACACATTATAATAGTTTATCTAAAATTAATCAATTAACAAGCATTTATTAAGTGTCTACTCTGTTCCAGGCAGTGTTACATGATAAGATAAAGATAATAATGAAATAACTTCTGATCTCAAGGAGTTAAATTCCATAATGGGAATATATGCATGTGTGACACATGACATAATGTCCATAAATATATTTGGTATATTCACATAGATAAACATATATACATACTCAGCTACAGCTATATATGTATATGTGTGTATGTATAAATATGTATATGTATGTATAGAAATATAAAATAAGTACAAATTAGTTTAGAACTAGAGATCATTTTAGCAGCTGGACTTGTTGGGGTACAATCAAAAAATTTATTTTTTAAGAGATGGTCATTGAGCTGAATTTTAAAGGCATGTAGAAATTCCAAAATGTGGATGCAAGAAGAGACTGCATGGAAGTCAGCATGGGCAAAGACACAGAGGCAGGAAATGAAATGTTACATTACAGGAAAAGCAGATAGACAAGTTTGGCTGGATCACCGAGTAGATAAAAAGGAGTAATGTATAACAAGGCTGTAAATGTCAGATAGAAGTACTGAAGGGCTTGAAATATTAGGCGGAAGAATTTATATTTGATTTCAGATATAATAGGAAGCCACTTTGAAGTTTCACAAGGATGGAAATGATAAGGCTAGAACTGTCCTTTGTTAGGTCGGTCAATATGGATTTGGAAAACAAGAGATTTGAGTTAAGCTAATAATGAGGTGATTATACAGTATCAGAAAAGATGATAGTGTAAGAGAAAGCAGTTTAACTCATCTTTCTTCCACAACAAATAATTTTAAAAATCGAGGAAGAGCTTTAAACCAAGTTGTTAAAAGGAAGTCAGAAATAAAACCATAGAAGATCATTTTTCCAGGCTTGGTTGGGAAAGAGTACAGGTAGGACAAGAATCTTAAAGCATTTTGATTAAGGCTGGGAAAAGCAGCTGTATTCCAGGAAGTGAGAAAACCAAGAAAAGTCAATAGTTGTGTTGCTCTGAGCCCAGAGTAGAGCCATAGAATAACAGGGTGAGAGCTACAAGTGTTTACCAGTGAAGAGAGTTTCCCTGAATCTATATATTAATTTCCTGAATCCTACAGATCTTTCCAACTAGATGGCAGGACAGTTGTTTGCCTTCATACTCAAAGAGCACCATGACATCAAGGAAATGATGTCATGACATGCAAGTGAATTTGATTTAAGTGAAGGAGGGCTGTGTAAAGTAACCAGCCTCACTTTCTCATCCAGAGCCATTTGGGTCCATTGGCAAGATATATGTCAGGATGAAAATAGATGGGATGGATGCAGTGGGAATCCTTGGCCTTTTTAAGCCAAGGTCTTTAACAAGTCTTAGTTTGATTGAGACACTCTCCCAATTAGTGATTAAGGTTAAGTAAGAACTGAGATAGACAATGGTCTCTTTTTCCATGCAGTTAAAAAAAAAATCTACGTGGGAGGAAAAGACAGAACAGAAACAATTGTTTTTTAAGTTCATTCTGAGCCAACCTCCAGGAAAGGGTATGATATGGACAGAGGGAAGGGAACAGAAAAAGAAAGAAAAAAAAGAAAAGAAAAGGAGCTATTTTGCCCAACTAGCCAGTTCCAATTGGTTCTCCAATGGGGTGGCTTCTTATTCCTACTTATTGAGGAGTTCTTCATTCTCAAAAAGGACCATAACATCAGTGGACTGATCCCATATCATGCAAATGGATTGGATTTAAGTGATAGAGGGCTATGAAAAGTCACCAGCCTTACTTTTTCCAGAGGGGAAAAATAGATTAGCAAAACTGGTCATGGCCCTGAATGCAGTAGGATAGTAGGGATCTGCCCATTAGACTACCAACCAGGGCAAGCCTGTAATTATGTTGACTTCAAAAGAACAAGGAGCTTAACAAAGTTTAAATCTAGATTTATTGCTTAGGTCATAATGAAAGCTGATAGATCCCTAGTCTTAGAAGACACTATCTTTGGAGGACATAGCCTTCAAGATGGAGAATAGTAATAGAATTCCAGATTCTACAGATCAGGAACAAACGAGGGTCCTAAATTTTCTCTATAACTATTTGGAGCTTTGTCCTAATGTATAGTACAAATTCAAGAAGAAAGTATAGATGAAAGAAATCAAACAAAATACAATAAAAAGACATATTTTTCTCGGATTCTTGGTTTGGAACTGAAATTTCAATGATCAGCTTATAATCTCTGAGTATTGGCTGGGGTCCCAGGATGTTAAATAATTTGTCTATGATCACATAGCTAGTATGTCTCACAGGCAGTTTTCAACTAAAATTTGCATGTCTCTGAAGATAGCTCTCTATATAATAGATAAAGACACTGTAACTAAGACTAAAATAATTTCAATCTTATTAAATGTTGCACCAAAAGGTCAAGAAAGACTATGAAAAGGAATATGATATAGATAGATGTCGAAGTCAATATAAATCAATTAAGGGTGATGTTAACCATAAGTAAAAAGTAGATTACAAATGTACAATTACATAATCATTTATTTAAATTGTGTCAGCTTGCATGTTTGTTTTTTATTAAAAAATTTTTTTATATCTTGTCCTTTTGTTTATCTGAACATTGTCAATATAGATGTCAATGGAAGTTTAAAAAAAATTCAATTGAAAAATATAGATAATCTTTGTTTGGCTTTCCTGTGTTAAAACAAAACAAAAAAACAGGAAACCAAAATCCACAAAACATACTTCTGATTTCGTCACAGTACCCAAAATAACTTTTCGATTTTCTTTCCTTTCCTTCTTCCCATCTTATAGTCCCTGCTAGGCAACAATCACTGAAGTTTCTTATGCCTCATGGTGCTAACCTAGATTGTATCAATATGCTCCATTTGTTATGTGTGTGTTAGTGTTTACTTAAAAGTGCTTAAATCACCTTCTCTTATCAATGGAAAACTTTCAAGATATTTAAAAGCATGCCTTTAAACCTTTTGGCAGCAATAAAGCAAAAATGGCAGGTGGCTTCATGAAAGAGGTAGGATACATTTAAAGCATCTCACTCAGAGGAAAAATCTAACATTGCTTATAGACCATTTAGACACTATCTGAAAGTATGAATGTGTTTGGGAGTGATTTGGTATTCTTTCCATTTACTGAATGAGAACATTAGAGCTTAACCGAGTCATGTTTGTTTTTCTTGAGTAAGGTAGAAACAATACATTAAAAACCATTCTAGCAATAAAAATAAGAGAGTTTAACAATAGAAAATAACAAAGGAAATTCACTTCATTGAGGAAAAATTCTAAAAATAGGTTTATGATTTTCTTTCTATATGGCATTTCTTTAAGGATCATAAGGGAGAGAACATGAGGACTTTTGATCTCAACTTATATTTCCACTGGTGATATCTAATCGCAAAAATTAAAATTATAAAAAAGTTATCTATTTAATATGGCTAGAGCAATGTTTTATTTTATTTTTGAATATATAAACAACATCTTTTAAAAATTAAGATAGGTTCTCCTTATGTCTCCCAGGTTGAAAATTTAGGTCTCACAGGCCAATTTCACTGGCCAGTTGATTTTCAACCTGAATCAGGTAATCCATATTTGGGGAGCCTAGTTCCTACTGTCCCCACAAACTTATGGGTTCACCATATTGGTACTGGACTTAGTGTGCATGCTTGATCAGCTCTAGGATTATTATAACTCAGTACTAGTGAGCTCAAAACGTTCCCCAGCTTCAGCCTTCAAAATAGTTGGGATTATAGGCATGTCACTATAGTGGGCCACTGTGTTTATCCATAGTATTTTAAGTATTCTGGCTAAAGCATTCAGCTGAGATCTTGTGACATTCAAAAGAGGGTAAAAAATAAACTAAGATTTCTATTTTGAGACTTACTGGACTTTAACAGAGGTTGCAGAGGATCAAAGGAAAGCTTTATTTTCAGAAATGCTGAACAAATGATTTTTGGATACCTTCCTTCATTATTATATTTATGACCAGGGTAGCTAGGCCATGATGTTCTGAAATTTTTGTGGATATGTTTAGTATTTTGCTTTTACCCAGTTATATGTGAAAATATTTTAATATTAATTTTTTAAAAATTTTGCGTTACATATTTTCTCCCTTCTTTCCTTACCTCCTCCCTCTGAGATGGTTAAGAAATTTGATAGAGGTTTCACATGTCCAATCATGGAAAACATATTTCCATATTAGTCCCATTATAAAAGAAAACAGAAAAAATGAAAAAAAAAAGAAAGTGAAAAATAATAGGGTTTAATCTGTGTTCAGAATCAATCAGTTCTTTCTCTGGATGTGGTTAGCATTTTTCATCATCTGTGCTCTGGAAATATCTTGGATCATTGTATTGATGATGTATTTACAATCGATCATAATAAAGTATTACTATTACTATGTATAATGTTTTCTTAACTCAGATCATTTTACTTTGTATCAGTTCCTATAAGTCTTTGCTGGGTTTTTTTCTGAAAACATCTTACTCATTTCTCAAAATACTGTGGGATTCCATTATAATCATATACAACATACTTATTGAGCCATTCCTCAATTGATGGACATTCCCCTCAATTTCTAATTCTTTACCATTGCAAGAAGCACTATGAGATGGATAGAATACTAGACCTGGAGTCAGGGAATTCCTCTTCTTGAATTCAAATCCAGCTTCAACCATTTACAAGATGTGTGACTTTGGGGAAGTCACTTCATCCTGTTTGCCTCAGGGTTCCTCATATGTAAGATGAGACTAGAGAAGAGACATATCAAACCACTACAGTATTTTTGTAAAGAAAACCTCAATGAGTTGACAACTCTAAAATGATAAAAAACAAAGGATTTATGGTATGTAGTTTTCTTGGCAGCTTGGTGGAACAGTGGCTAGAGCACCAATCCTGAAGCTGAAATCTGAGTTCAAATCTTGCTTCAGACAATTACTAACTATGATCCTGGGCAAGTCATTTAACTCTCTTTGCCTCAATTCCTCACTAGTATTATGAGCTAGAGACAGAAATGGCATTTCAATATCTTTGCCAAGAAAACCCCAAATGGGGTCATGAAAAGTCGGACACAACTGACAATCAACAACAAATAGGTTCTTTCCAACCTTTAAAAAATGTTTCCAGGCTGTAGAACTAGTAATAATATTGTGAGATCAAACAGTATATCCAGTTTTATAGTCCTTTGGGCAGAGTTCCAAATTGCTCTCTAGAAAAGTTGTAACTTTTCTATAACTACACCTACAATTCATTAGCATCCTAGTTTTCTATATCTACTCTGACATTAATCATTGCCTTTTTTGCCCTATTAGCCAATCCAATAAGTATAAGGTGATAGTTGTTTTAATTTGCTTTTCTTCTAACACATAATAATTTGAAACATTTTTATGTGATTAGAGATAGTTTCATTTTCGTCTGAAAATTGATTAAGCATATCCTTTCACTATTTTATCAATAAGGAAATGACATGTATTTTTTTCAATTTTAACTCAATTTATATATTTTAGAATTTGATAGGATTCTTTCTTTGCCTATTCAAAAAAAAACCAGTTCATAAATTATTGGAAATGATTGTTATTTAAATATGTAGCAGAATTCACTTGTGAATCAATCCAGTCCCAGGGATTTTTCTTAGGGAATTCATTAATGGCTTGCTCATTTCCATTTTCTAGGAAGGCATTATTTAAGTATTCTATTTCCTCTTTTGTTAATTGAGGCAATTCAATTTTTTTGTAAATATTCACCTATTTTGCTTAGAATGTCTGATTAATTGGCATATAATTGGGCAAAACAGCTCTTAAAATTGCTTTAATGTCCTGTTCATTGGTAGTGAATTCACCATTTTTATGCTTTTATACTGGCAATTTAGTTTTTTTTAAATAAATTAATCAGTAATTTATTCATTTTGTTGTTTTTCTTTCATAATTCTGGCTCCCAGTTTTGTTTGTTAGTTCAATGGTTTTCATACTTTCAGTTTAATTACTCTCTCCTTTAATTTTCATTATTTCCAATTTGATATTTAATTGGAGATTTTTAATTTGTTCTTTTTATTTTTTTAGTTGTATACCCAATTAATTGATCTGTTCTCTTTTCTATTTTATTGATGTAAGTGTTTAGAAATATAAATTTTCCTCTAGAAAAAGACCCACATGTACAAAAATGTTTGAGGTAGCCTTTTTTTTTTTTTTTTTTTTTTTTTTTTTGTATTGCCAAGGAACTAGAACTAGAAATTGAACAGATGCCTATAAGCTGGGGAATGGCTGGATAAGTTATGGCATATGAATATAATGGAATATTGATGTTTTATAAGAAATGATAAACAGTTTGATTTCAGAAAAGTCTGGAAAGACTGAACTCATGCTAAGTGAAAGGAGCAGAATGAAGAAAACATTGTACACAGTAACAAGAATATTATGTGATGATCAACTGTGATGGACTTGGCTCTTTTCAACAATGAGGTGATTCAAGGCAATTCCAATAGACTTGTGATAGAAAATTCCATTTGCATTCAGAGAGAGAATTATGCAGAGTGAATGTGGATCAAAGCATAGTAGTATTTCACTTTTTATTGTTGTTTGTTTTTTTTTTCTTTATGGTGTTTTTCCCTTTTGAGCTAATTTTTCTTGCACATCATGATGAAAATAGAATTATATTTAGAAGAACTGCACATGTTTAACTTATATCAGATTGTTTGCTTCTTGAGGAGGGGGTAGGGAGAAGAGAGAAAGTTAAATTTGGAATACACAGTTTGCAAAAGTGAATGTTCAAAACTATTTTTGAATGCATTTGGAAAAATAAAATACTATTAAAAATAAAAATTTCCCTAAGTATTGCTTTGGCTGCATCCCATAAATTGTGCATGCTGTTTCAATGTAGTCATTCTCTTTAATAACATTATTAATTATTTTCATTGTTCTTTGACATACCCATTATTTAACATTACATTATATAATTTCCAATCACTTTTTCTTTTATTAAAAATAATTTTTACTTCATTATGTTATGAAAACCTATCTAATATTTCTGTTTTATGCATTCTGTAATAATGATTTTACATTCTAATATGAGGTCAATTTTCATGTAGGTTCCAAGTAATACTAAGGGGAAAAAAATGTTTATTCCTTTTTATTCCCACTCATTTTTCTGCAGAGGTCTATCATATTAATTTTTCTAAAATGTATTCATTTCTTTCTTATTTATTTGTTCATTAGATTTTTCTGGTTCTGAAAGAAGAAAGTTGTGATGCCCCACTAATATAGCTATTTCATTTTGTACATTTAAATTTTCTTTTAAAAATTTAAATAATATATCATTGGGTACATATCATTGAGTCCATGTTTACATTGATGCTGTTTCATTATCTATCATACCTTTTAGCAAGATGTAGTTTTCTTTCTTATCTTAAAAAAAAGATGTGTTTTTGCTTTTGCTTTATCTGAAATCATTATTGCTCACTTTGTTTTTGTTGTTGTTTCTTCAGCTAAAGTATAACAGATTGTGCTCCAGTCCCTTACCTTTACATTGTGTGTGTCTCTGCCTCAAATGTGTTTCTTATAAACAATATATTATAGGATTCTAGTTGGTTATGTACTCTGCTCACTTCCATTTTATAACTGATTTCATCCCATTCCTATTCACAGTTATGATTATTATGTGTTGGGGACTTCCGGTTAAGATGGCGGAGAGGAGGCTCACAGTTGCATAAGCTCCGCGCTTTCTCTCACTATCCACTTCATTACAAGCCTCTGAATCAATGCTTGACTGAAAAAAACCCACAAATAGTTACCAAGAGAAGCCATCCTTGAGATCCGCCAAGAAAGGTCTGTCTTTACTGGAGGGCTGGGGCGGTTTTAGATCGGGCGCAGGCTGAGGGCAGCGGCAGTGAGAGCACGGGAGCAGAGCTGAGAGGGGGTGGGGAGTGATCGTAGCCGTCTCTGCGGGGAGAGCTTCGCTACAGGTTTGGAACCTGCAGCAAGTCAACAGCCCAGCAGAGAAGCTAAAAACACCGGGGCTGAAGAACACAACCGCAAACAGCTGGAGTCTCTCAGGACCTGGCCCCCCCCTTCCCCCCCCTCAGTGACTCAGCACGCTTTGGGATCTCAGAGCGCAGGCGCAGCACAGTCCTGCTAGTGCCTCACTGTTGCCACCTGCAGTCTGTAGAGGAAGCTCGATAACACACCCAGCCCCCCCCCCCAAAGAAAGACTCCAGTTTTTTCTGTTTTTCTTTGGTAGTTTATCTCTGATTAATAGACAGAATGAGCAAGAAGCTGAAGAGGACTTTAACCCTTGACAGCTTCTATACAGATAGAGAGCAGACTCTAAATCCTGAGGAGACTAAAAACAGGCAGTCCCCAGGTGATTCCCCAAAGGAGGAAATCATCTGTTCCTCAGCACAGATGAACCTCATAGAAGTGATTAAAAAGGCTCTCACAAGGGAGCTAGAAGAAAAATGGGGAAAGCAGAGTGAGGCTTGGCAAAAGGAGAGGGAGGCTTGGGAAAAGGAGAGGGAGGCTTGGCAAAAGAGCCTGGAGAAAGTTAAAGAGAGAGTGGATAAAGAAGTAAAATCCTTGAAAAATAGATTAGTGAACTGGAAACAGAAAACAGCTCTCTAAAAAACAAAATTGGCGAAATGGAAAAAAATTCCACAGAACAAAAGAACTCAATTGGACAATTAGAGAAAGATTTTAAAAAAGTGAGTGAAGAGAATACTTCACTGAAAATCAGAATTGAACAAGTGGAATTGAATGACTCGAGGAGACAAGAAGAATCAGTCAAGCAAATCCAAAAAAATCAAACAATGGAGAAAAATGTGAAATACCTTCTGGGGAAGACAACAGACCTGGAAAACAGATCCAGGAGAGACAATCTGAGAATCATTGGACTCCCAGAAAAACATGATGAAAAAAAGAGCCTGGACACTGTCTTCCAGGAAATTATCAAAGAGAACTGCCCAGAAGTCATAGGAACAGAGGAAAAAATAAACATTGAAAGGATTCATCGATCACCCACTGAAAGGGATCCTAAAATCAAAACACCAAGGAATATAGTGGCCAAATGCCAGAACCCTCAGGTGAAAGAAAAAATATTGCAAGCGGCTAGAAAAACCCAATTCAAGTATCAAGGAGCCACAATAAGGATCACCCAGGATCTGGCAGCATCCACATTAAAAGATCGAAGGGCCTGGAATATGATATTCCGAAAGGCTAAGGAACTTGGTATGCAACCAAAAATAACTTACCCAGCGAGAATGAGCATCTTTTTCCAGGGAAGAAGATGGACATTCAACGAAGTAAGCGAATTTCATCTATTTCTGATGAAAAAACCAGAACTTAACAAAAAGTTTGATCTACAAATATAGAACTCAAGAGAAATCTAAAAAGGTAAAGATTAATCTTGGGAACTATATTTTGACTATATAGATGTATAAAGAATACATGTATACCTTGTTCTAGAAATTGATGTGGAAAGGACATTGTACCAGAAAAAGGGTAAAGTGGGGGTAGTACATCTCATGAAGAGGCATAGGAAACCTATTATATCTGAGAGAAAGAATGGAGGGGGATGAATATAGTGGGTATCTTACTGCCTTCAGAATTGGCTTTAAGTGAAAAATCTTAAGACATATTCAATCTATGGTGAAACTTCTCCCATCTCACTGAAAAGTGAGAAGGGAAAAGTGGAAAGGGAAGGAATAAGCTAAGTGGAAGGGAATACGGGAACTGGGAGGGAAAGGGGTAAGATAGGGGGAGGAACTCTAAGGCGGGGGGAGGGACACTAAAAAGGGAGGGCTGTGAGAAGCAAGGGGTGCTCACAAGCTTAATACTTGGAAGGGGGGAAAGGGGAAAGAAGGGAGGAAAGCATAAACCGGGGTTAACAAGATGGCAAGTAATACAGAATTGGTCATTCTAACCATAAACGTGAACGGGGTAAACTCCCCCATAAAGAGGAAGCGGTTAGCAGAATGGATTAAAAGCCAGAATCCTACAATATGTTGTTTACAGGAAACACACCTGAAGCGGGGAGATACATGCAGGTTAAAGGTAAAAGGTTGGAGCAAAATCTACTATGCTTCAGGTGAAGTCAAAAAAGCAGGGGTAGCCATCCTGATCTCAGATCAAGCTAAAGCAAAAATTGACCTAATTAAAAGAGATAAGGAAGGACACTATATCTTGCTAAAGGGTAGCATGGATAATGAAGCACTATCTATATTAAACATATATGCACCAAATGGGGTAGCATCTAAATTCTTAAAAGAGAAACTAAGAGAGCTGCAAGAAGAAATAGACAGTAAAACTATAATAGTGGGAGATCTTAACCTTGCACTCTCAGAATTAGATAAATCAAACCAGAAAATAAATAAGAAAGAAGTCAAAGAGGTAAACAGAATACTAGAAAAGCTAGATATGATAGATCTCTGGAGAAAATGTAATGGAGACAGAAAGGAATACACTTTCTTTTCAGCAGTTCATGGAACCTATACAAAAATTGACCATATATTAGGACATAAAAACCTCAAACTCAAATGTAGTAAGGCAGAAATAGTAAATGCATCCTTTTCAGACCACGATGCAATGAAAATTACATTCAACAAAAAAGCAGGGGGAAGTAGACCAAAAAATAATTGGAAACTAAATAATCTCATACTAAAGAATGATTGGGTAAAACAGCAAATCATAGACATAATTAATAACTTCACCCAAGAAAACGATAATAATGAGACATCATACCAAAATGTATGGGATGCAGCCAAAGCGGTAATAAGGGGAAATTTCATATCTCTAGAGGCCTATTTGTATAAAATAGAGAAAGAGAAGGTCAATGAATTGGGTTTGCAATTAAAAATGCTAGAAAAGGAACAAATTAAAAACCCCCAGTCAAACACTAAACTTGAAATTCTAAAAGTAAAAGGTGAGATCAATAAAATTGAAAGTAAAAAAACTATTGAATTGATTAATAAAACTAAGAGTTGGTTCTATGAAAAAACCAACAAAATAGACAAACCCTTAGTAAATCTGATTAAAAAAAGGAAAGAGGAAAATCAAATTGTTAGTCTTAAAAATGAAAAGGAGAACTCACCACTAACGAAGAGGAAATTAGAGCAATAATTAGGAGTTACTTTGCCCAACTTTATGCCAATAAATTCGACAACTTAAATGAAATAGAAAAATACCTCCAAAAATACAGCTTGCCCAAACTAACAGAGGAAGAAGTAAATATCCTAAACAGTCCCATCTCAGAAAAAGAAATAGAACAAACTATCAATCAACTCCCTAAGAAAAAATCCCCAGGACCAGATGGATTTACATGTGAATTCTACCAAACATTTAAAGAACAATTAACTCCAATGTTATATAAACTATTTGAAAAAATAGGGATTGAAGGAGTCCTACCAAACTCCTTTTATGACACAGATATGGTACTGATACCTAAACCAGGTAGGCTGAAAACAGAGAAAGAAAATTATAGACCAATCTCCCTAATGAATATTGATGCTAAAATCTTAAATAAAATATTAGCAAAAAGATTACAGAAAATTGTCATCAGGATAATACACTATGACCAAGTAGGATTTATACCAGGAATGCAGGGCTGGTTCAATATTAGGAAAACTATTAACATAATTGACTATATCAATAACCAAACAAACAAAAACCACATGATCATCTCAATAGATGCAGAAAAAGCATTTGATAAAATCCAACATCCATTCCTAATAAAAACACTTGAGAGCATAGGAATAAATGGACTTTTCCTTAAAATAGTCAGGAGCATATATTTAAAACCATCAGTAAGCATCATATGCAATGGGGAAAAACTGGAACCTTTCCCAGTAAGATCTGGAGTGAAGCAAGGTTGCCCACTATCACCATTATTATTTAATATCGTATTAGAAACACTAGCCTCGGCAATAAGAATCGAGAAAGATATAAAAGGAATTAGAGTAGGCAATGAGGAAACCAAACTATCACTCTTTGCAGATGATATGATGGTATACCTAGAGAACCCCAGAGATTCTACCAAAAAGCTATTGGAAATAATTCATAATTTTAGCAAAGTAGCTGGCTACAAAATAAATCCCCATAAATCCTCAGCATTTTTATACATCACCAACAAAACCCAACAGCAAGAGATACAAAGAGAAATTCCATTCAGAATAACTGTTGATACCATAAAATATTTGGGAATCTATCTACCAAAGGAAAGTCAGGAATTATATGAGCAAAATTATAAAAAAGTCTCCACACAAATAAAGTCAGACTTAAATAATTGGAAAAATATTAAGTGCTCTTGGATCGGCCGAGCGAACATAATAAAGATGACAATACTCCCTAAACTAATCTATTTATTTAGTGCTATACCAATCAGACTTCCAAGAAAATATTTTATTGATCTAGAAAAAATAACAACAAAATTCATATGGAACAATAAAAAGTCGAGAATCTCAAGGGAATTAATGAAAAAAAAATCAAATGAAGGTGGCCTAGCTGTACCTGATCTAAAATTATATTATAAAGCAGCAGTCACCAAAACCATTTGGTATTGGCTAAGAAATAGATTAGTGGATCAGTGGAAAAGGCTAGGCTCACAAGACAGAATAGTCAACTATAGCAATCTAGTGTTTGACAAACCCAAAGCCCCTAACTTCTGGGAAAAGAATTCATTATTTGATAAAAACTGCTGGGATAATTGGAAATTAGTATGGCAGAAATTAGGCATGGACCCACACTTAACACCATATACCAAGATAAGATCAAAATGGGTCTATGACCTAGGCATAAAGAACGAGACTATAAATAAATTAGAGGAACATAGAATAGTTTATCTCTCAGACTTGTGGAGGAGAAAGAAATTTGTGACCAAAGATGAACTAGAGACCATTACTGATCACAGAATAGAAAATTTCGATTACATCAAATTAAAAAGCCTTTGTACAAATAAAACTAATGCAAACAAGATTAGAAGGGAAGCAACAAACTGGGAAAACATTTTCACAGTTAAAGGTTCTGATAAAGGCCTCATTTCCAAAATATATAGAGAACTGACTCAAATTTATAAGAAATCAAGCCATTCTCCAATTGATAAATGGTCAAAGGATATGAACAGACAATTTTCAGAGGATGAGATTGAAACTATTACCACTCATATGAAAGAGTGTTCCAAATCATTATTGATCAGAGAAATGCAAATTAAGACAACTCTGAGATACCACTACACACCTGTCAGATTGGCTAAGATGACAGGAAAAAATAATGATGAATGTTGGAGGGGATGCGGGAAAACTGGGACACTAATGCATTGTTGGTGGAGTTGTGAACGAATCCAACCATTCTGGAGAGCAATCTGGAATTATGCCCAAAAAATTATCAAAATGTGCATATCCTTTGATCCAGCAGTGTTTCTATTGGGCTTATATCCCAAAGAAATACTAAAGAAGGGAAAGGGACCTGTATGTGCCAAAATGTTTGTAGCAGCCCTGTTTGTAGTGGCTAGAAACTGGAAAAGGAATGGATGCCCATCAATTGGAGAATGGCTGGGTAAATTGTGGTATATGAATGTTATGGAATATTATTGTTCTGTAAGAAATGACCAGCAGGATGAATACAGAGAGGCTTGGAGAGACCTACATGAACTGATGCTAAGTGAAATGAGCAGAACCAGGAGATCATTATACACTTCGACAACGATATTGTATGAGGACATATTTTGATGGAAGTGGATTTCTTTGACAAAGAGACCTGAGTTTCAATTGATAAATGACGGACAAAAGCAGCTACACCCAAAGAAAGAACACTGGGAAACGAATGTGAACTATCTGCATTTTTGTTTCTCTTCCCGGATTATTTATACCTTCTGAATCCAATTCTCCCTACGCAACAAGAGAACTGTTCGGTTCTGCAAACATATATTGTATCTAGGATATACTGCAACATATCCAACATATAAAGGACTGCTTGCCATCTAGGGGAGGGGGTGGAGGGAGGGAGGGGAAAAAAAATCGGAACAGAAATGAGTGTAAATATAATGTAATTATTAAATAAAAAAATTTATTAAAAAAAAAAAAATGATTATTATGTGTTATTTTCCATTCCATTTCCCTCCTGTTTAAACTGCTCTCTCTTACTTCTTTCACCCTGATCTTTTTCACAAATGTGAGTCCTCCTCACACCTTCCCCAGTTTGTCCTCTCTTCTATCAGTTCCCCTCCTTTTATTTTTCTTTCCTCCTACTTTTGTATATATTATGATAGATTTTTATAGCCAAACAAGCATGTATGTTGTCCCTTCTTTGAGCCAATTTTGATGAGAATTCAAGCATTACCAGCAACCTTTCATCTTTCCCTTAACTGTAAGAGCTATTTGTGAGAATTAGAATGAGATAAATTCTAAGTCTTTTTTTCCATAAGTCTTTCTTTCCTCTTCTGGTGCAATCCTCTTTCTCATCCCTTAATTAAAAAAAAAATTATCCTATCATAGTCAACTTATACCTACACCTTCTGTCTATGTATACTCCTACCTGCCTCGATAATGTTAATGTTCTTAAGAGTTTCAAATATCTTTCCATGTAGAAAATTAAACAGTTTAACTTTTTTGAATCCCTTATATTTTCTTTTTCATTTTTTTACCTTTTTATAAGCTTCCCTATATCCTTGCATTTAAAAATCAAATCTTCCGTTTAGCATAGTCTTTTTAATTAGAATGCTTGAAGTTCCTCTGTATTTCATTATATTTCATCTTTAATGAAAAAATACATATAGATCCTTTGCCTTGTAGAATAATATTTTCTAAATCTTCTAATCCTTTGATTTAGAAGCTGCTTAATTAGAAGCTACTGTGGTCCATGACATTTGTATTGTTTCTTTGTGACTGTTTGCAATATTTTCTTCTTTTACTAAGGAATTTTGGAACTTGGCAATAATATTAATTGGATTTTTCATTTTGGGATCTCTTTCACAAGGTGAGTCTTTCAATTTCTAATTTATCCTTGGGTTATAAAATATTAGAGTAGTTTTGCTTCATATTTTATATTAAAGAAGTTTTGCTTCATATTTTCTTGAAATACGATAATGAAGCCTTTTTAAAATTAGGGATAGTATTTCAATAATTCAAAATTATCACTCCTCAATCTATATTCTAGATCAGTTGTTTTTCTAATGAGATATTTCAAATTTTCTTTTGTCTTTTCAATCTTTTGATTTTTTTTTGTTGTTGTTTCTTAATGTCTTAGAGAATCATTAGCTTTCATTTGACCAACTCTGATTTTTAAGGAAGTATATTCTTCATTGAGTTTTTGTACTTTCTTTTCCATTTAAAATTATTTTTGAAGGAGTATTTTCTTAAGTGAATTGTTATACATCTTTTCCCATTTTTAGTGCTTTCTTTACCAAGCTGTTGATTGTTTTTTTTTTCTTCATTCTCTTGTATCTCACTTATTTCTTTCCCCAACTTTTTATCTATCTCTTTGATCAAATTAAAAAATAATCCTTTTTTGTTGATCTTTTAGGGGTTCTTTTTTGGGCCTTAATTTTTCAGTTCTTAATTTTGCCACATATGGAAGTGTAGAGCCAAGAGCTTATAGAATAAGTAGGAATTTGCCTAAAATTTCCCAAATTCACTTCCAAACAACTACAAAATAATGCTTCAAAATGAATTCTTGTGTTGCAGAACCAAAAAAAAAAAGCACATGATATAAAAAAATTTTCATCTCTAACATGGATAAATAGTCTTAAAACCAAATTTTCAATGATATAGTAATGTGTTAATATGGAACTTTTTAATTCTTAGTTTTCTTTTTTTGGTAATAATAAAATCCAAGTTTTTAAATTTCACTTCTTTCATCAGATTGATGAGAGTTAGGGAAAACAGATATCTGGTCTTCTGGCTTCCAGTTTTGAAGGAGATGTATTATTCCAACCTCTATTCAAGAGAGAAGGGAGAAAGACTCTGGATAGAAGATAACATATATAGAAGTGTGATCTCTTATTATGTCCTTATACCCAGTTACCTACATTAGAAACATTGAGAGAATTTGCCATTGAAGTTCTACTTAGTGGAACCAAGTTATCTCCTTTTGAATGTGACATCTCATTTACTCTATATTGCCTGATATATATTCTCCCACATATAGTTTCTCTAATTTCTGTTTGATATCTGTTTAAAGGGTTTATTTCCTATATTTTATGTGTGTTCATTTTGGAATTGATATTTGGTGGGAAGTATGTCAAGCCTTGGATATAACAATGATAATAATTAATAATACCAAAATGTATATAATCTATATATGTGCCAAATACTGTGTTAAGTGTTTTATACTAAATGGGAGTCCCCTTTGGCTCTTCAAGATATCTATTTTTCCTTTCTGTGCACCATCTTTTAGACAAACCCATATGCACATATAAAATGTGTCTGAACACAACTCTTCCAAACACAAAACTTTACATGTATTTTGTATATCCATAGCTATTTGCATAATGTTTTCAGCATTAGCATCTGAGTTTCTTGGTCAGTCGAAAAGAAAAGTTGGAGTAAAGTTGAGTATGATATGGCTCTAAAAAGCTAAAAATAATAATTATGCTATACCCTCCAAAAATTATAAAGAAATAAGGGAGAATGGAATAGGATAATATGGAACATAAAAGTGTATATAAATGAACTGGAGTGGAGAAAAATGTGTAGGCTAATTAGAAAGGGATAATGAGGGAGAGAAAGGGAACATAGGATAAAGTGGGATACAGAAGGGTGTTTAAGTTAACAAAAATGGAATAACTTATGTAGATTGATAGTAATGGAATAAATAGGAAAGGAAAAGGTCCGAGAGAAGATAAGGAAGAGATCTAGGGTGGTTAGGGTAGGGGCAGCAGCATTGAGGTTATTTTAGCCAGGCAAGTAAATAAATAGAAAAAATTAAGAAGAGTTAGCAGAGATAGGAAAATAGAGACATACATAAACATAAAGGCAAGGATAAAAAGTAAAATTTCTTAGGAATAAAAGTAGGACTTTTGATCCCAGACAAAGTCAAATTTTTAAAAGATTCAATCAAGAGAGAAATCTACATTATATGTCAGCCATATTAATTTTGCATTATATATATATGTTTGTATACATGTATGTGTGTATACATGCAAATATGTATGTGTTTATGTATGTAAATGTATGTATATACGCACATATACATGTATACACACATACATGCACACATGCTTAATTGCACCCTGCTTGGATAGGAAGAAAGAGAGGGGGGAGAAGAAAGTAAAAAAGTACACAATAGAGAACAAAAGAAAATCTACAAGGAACCAATAAAAAGATGGGTAATTATGAATACAATGTCATCTATTACTATATATGCTTTCTAGAAATGGAAATCTGTGGTTACATAATTTGAATCTTCCCTCCCGTACAATGCTCCCTGGGCACATAATATTTTTTCTTTATTTTCTTTTTCTGTGTTTTTCTTATTTTATATTTAAATTTTGAATAAATAAATCCATTTTAAAAATAATGTGTTTCTTGAGGTCAAGAACTATGTTTTTGTCATTTATTATATCTACAATGCTTAACAGTGCTGAGGATATAGAATACACTGAATAAATTTTCATTGGCTGATTCGGTATTGTCTTCTTTTTCTGATATCTTTTGAATTCATTCCTCAGTGTCTTCACAGTTGTTTGACATTGAATATGGTATTGAGCAAAACTTCTTAAACTCTGAGTCATGATCCATATAAGCTTGCTTAGAGCAATTATTACCCCTTTAGTGATATAGGCTAATTTGGGAAGGGTAGATGCTAACCCACTTCCCACTTCCAGCTTCAAGACCACTTGTTTGATGGTTTGTCTAGGTATTTTTTGTTTAGTTTTAGGTGTAATAAATGGCTCCTAAGTTCCCTTCTCACTCCCTCCCAAGATTCTGTTATTTTAAACTTGCCTTTCAGAGATAGCTACTTTGGTTTAATCAGCATTTAATTTTTTTTTTTATCTTTTGTCCCTAATAATCACCAGATTTTTTTTATTTTTAGCAAATAACTTCACATTTTTGAATTAGTTACCTCATCCATAAAAAAGGATAATAATATTTGAAATGGTTATCATACCCTCCTCTAAAGATTTACACCCACTAGTGTTTTATTACAGTATGAAGTTGATATTAGAATCTGATGACCATATCAGTGGTGTGGAAACCTTCAGAGTTAACCAAGTTGGAATGGCTTTTGATATTGGCTTAGAGCTCAGTACTGTGTCTATTATTTGAGAGACAGCTTAGCTAACTTTGGAGGCTCTTGTCACAATGTGATTGGTTACCACATGATAAGCTACTTTGGAAAATTATAATTCATGAAGCCATCTTTTAAGATGTGGAAGAAAATTGATATATGTTGGAAAGAAAGTAACTGCACTAATAGAATCTGCTACCTTTTTAAGCACCTGATTCATAGAATTGTTGTGAAGAAAACACTTTTATAGTTTAATTGTCATTTTAATTGATATCATTTCTTTTTTTTAAGATTGTTCCCTAACTTTACCCAGAGACTCATCTCTTATCATAAAAAAGAGTGGGGAAAAAAACCCACTTAAGTTAAACTTACACATCGAACAAACTCAATCTTCCATGTGAGCAAAGGAAGGAGGTGTATTTAAACCAAGCATGGTTTTTTATGGAACAGTAAAATTCCATAAAATATATGTCCACACTTTGTTAAACCATTTCCCAATAAGTAGTCATTTATTTTATTCAGTTAATTCAAATATTTTGGCTCTATGGGATCTTTCTGAAGAAATTTTAATGAATTTTAAAGCATTATAAATATGTTCAGTATTATACTTTTTTCACATGCTTGGAAAGATAGCACAATATTCTTTTAATATTAGCATCAGAGAGAGCCAAACAATCTCATAAATCAAATTATATAAATGTACATATTTAGGTGAGGCAGTATTCAGGGCTCCATACATTTAAAAAAAAAAAAAAACATAACCCAGGAAGATTCCATGAGTATGGTTAGGAGTAGTAATTCTTTCTCTGCCAACAGAAAGTTAGGGGCTAATAACTCTTGCCAGATGGAATGTTTTTATACTCTATAGAGACAGATTCTCCCCCTCTCTGTTTCTTCATTTGGTCTTTGTGTCATTCATTATTACTGACCTCCCTCAAATCTGATAATTAATTGATTGACAATAATTTCTAATTTTGGATTTTTTTCTTTTATTTAAGCTCCTTGAATAGAAATGGGAATAGAAAAAGAACCTCTTCAAAGTCTGGATTGAATTGACTACATAACTTAACAAATTAATTGTGGGAAGAATAATCAAAACTTTTGATCAAAAAATTTTCTTCACTGAAGTGATGATGAAAATATATTTTGGAAAAGGCTCTGGTGAGATAGTATTGAACAAGATGAAGTGAAATCTCTCAAGACAGTTGTGAAAATCAAGTAAGGCTTCATTTACTTCAGAGTTGGAGTAGGCCTGAAGATCCTTGAGCATTGACTCAAGGGCACACTTAAATCTCCTTCCTGCTATCTTCCCATGACATAATTTTCTACCTTCTTCAATCAAATATGGGCAACTATGTACTTATTGGTCAAATTCAATTTCTTGTGTTGTTCCCATGTTTAGAATATAAGACCTTCAGCCAATGAGGATGATGGTCAGTGGTGGGAAGGGTGCTTTTATTAGGGACTATTTAAAGTGTAAAACCTGTCCCAAAAGGTGCCTCCTCCTTTCGATTACTTGATTGACTGGAGGGCATCCGCTTTTTGCGAGAACGTACAGTAAACTTTTGCTTTGCTCCTAGAGATCTCTCCAGCTTTTTTATTAAATGGTGACCAGTCACCATTCTGAGCCACACAGTTTTGGGGGCTTGTCCGGGATCACATGACTTGGTGAGTAGGTGAACTTTACAGCACTATGCCCTGATGTAGGCAGCCTGCCAGAGTCCAGGGGATTCTCCCTGCTCTCGAAGGTAAAGTGGGCCAAAAGTGGAGAGATTTAGGGCAAAGCAAAAGGCAGAAATTCTGCGGTAAAAATTCCAACTGGGTCAGTGTGAGAACAGATCAGTCAAGCAATTTGCTGCACAATAAGCCAGAGGTAAACCCCCTGTGATCCCCTTGAGTCAAGTTATAGACTCTGGAGGGGTATCCTGGAGAGGATAGGATAAACCTTCTTGAGGTCAATTGGAAATAATTGATGTGTTTGGGCATTTTGGAAATTAGATTCCATCCAAATACAATGGATGTGGCCCAGTACCAGTCATTCCTTGTGGAAAAGATGATCAGAAAATACCATTAGATAGTCCCTTGGGAAATAAGTTAAGTACTTGGAACAAATTGCCAAAACATAAAGGAAAAAGCTAAAAGATGATAAGGTTTTGTTGTTTTGTCTGGAGTAAGAATGATATTGGTGGAGACACTATTTGGCCTAAGTATGGCTCCTTTGAAGACTGGGTGTACCAAAACTAAATTTGTATGTTAATAGTAAAAAAATCTATTAATCCAGAGGAGGCAGTATATGCTTAACTATAGCTCTCAGCCCAGATAATGTTGAGTAAGAATCAAAATGAAAAGGGAGTAAAGGAGGAGACTTTAAAGACACAGTAATGGGACTCATTGTAATTACTCCCTCTTCTATATTTAGCCCCACCTCAGGAAACGAGGGCCTCCAGACCTGAAGGGGAAGGAGAGGACTTAATTCAATTAACCCCACCCAGGCCCCTCAAGGATCCATTTACTTCACTAAGGAAGGAATTAAAGCAAATTCAAAGGGATATCCAAAATTACCCTCTTCCAGAGCCCAAAATCCCAAGTCCTAAATTATATCCCTTAAAAGAAGTTCCCTTGGCTCAGGGAGGTATTGGATATGTGAATGCTCCCCCGAGTGCCACAGAAATCAGGACCTTTAAGAAGGCAATGAGGCCCTTAATAGAAGATCCCATGGGGCTAGCAGAATAATTTGATCAATTCCTGGGTCCTAATCTTTTTACCTAGGGAGAACTTATGTCTATTTTCAATTCTTTTCTCACAAGAGGAGAGGGGACCAATTAGAGGAGCCACTATGAAGGAGTGGGACAGGAGATATCCTCCAGCAGCAGGAGTAGTCCCAGCTAAACAGAAATACCCTTTAGTAGATCTGAATTGAGATCATAATAACTCTGTATATCAGGAAATTATGAGGGATCTTAGAGAAATGATAATTACAAGAACTCAAAATGTGGTGTCAAAAGCACAGAATATGAAAAAGGCCTTTGGGGTGATTCAAAGGAAGGATGAGTCACCAGCTGAATATCTGAATAGACTAAAAGATAGCATAAGGAAATACTCTGGGTTTGACCCTGATGACCTAGGAGTAGAAGATATCTTGAAATTGCACTTTGTGACCAATGCATAGTCAGATATCAGTAGAAAGTTACAAAAAGTAGAAGGATGGAATAATAAAGATCCTTTCCAATTTATTGGAGGAGCCATCAAGGCGTATGTTAGGAGGGATGATGAGAAACAAAAGCACAAAGTCAAAATCTTATTCCAGACAGTACAAGGAACTGCAAAGAATGCAGAAAAGCCAACAGGACAAAGTCCCAAGGAGATGAGACAGAGATATTCAGGAAGGAACAGAAGGCTTGCTGTTCCTGACAGCAGAAAGCCTTTGAGATGTTGGGGGTGTCAAAAAGTAGGGCATATACAAAAAGACTGCTTCCAGAAGAAGGTGGAATACTAGATATGTTCCCTTGATGAGCTTGATGAATATTAGGGAAGTAAGAGGTTCTTGAAAGACCCCCCCCAAGAACACTTAGTAAATTTAAGGGTGGGAACATTGGTGGGGACCAGGAACCTCTTGTGTTCTTAGTAGACACTGGGGCATCGAGATCTTCAGTGACCTGTTTGCCTGAGGAAGTTAAATTGTCTAAAGAGATCCTGGTGATTTCTGGGGTTAAACGAGAAAATTTTCCTGTACCTATGACCATGCCCTGTAAAATTTATATGGGAAAAGGGGAAACATTGGGCAGATTTCTGCTCATCTGAGAAGCAGAAGTAAACTTTGTGGGGAGGGATTTAATAATTAAACTAGAAATTGTGTTGATTCCACATGGACCCAGCATATATCCCAGTAGAATGGCATTAATGAATGAAGAAGAGCAGACTAGGACAAACTCTGAGATTTGGGTGGGACCTGACAATCCAGCAGAGCAGAGAGTCCTGATCACATTCAATCACATTGAAAGACCTTAGGGAGGTAGTAAAGAGTCAAAGAATACTCAATTTCACTAGAAGGAAGGAGAGGTTAAAGCCTGTGATACAAGGCTTATTGAGAAATGCACTAATAGAACCTTGTATTTCACCCTTCAACACACCCATTCTTCCTGTCAAGAAGAAGGATGGGAAATACAGGTTAGTTCAGGATTTAAGGGAGATTAACAAAATTATGTTAGCTTCCCACCCTGTGGTTCTGGATCCATATACCACTCTGGGTTAGATTCCTACTTCTGCTAAGTGATTCAGGGTATTGGATCTGAAGGAAGCAGTGTGGAGCTGCCCTTTAGAGGAGAGTAGTAGAAACCTCTTTGCTTTCCAATGGGAAGATCCAGAGACTGGAAGGAAGCAGCAAATGAAGTGGTGCATCTTACCCCAAGGCTACACTGAGTCCCCGAATTTGCTTGGTCAAATCCTTGAAAACTGCATGGGAGACTTCCGACCAGTAATGGGAACTTGGGTGTTAGAGTTTGTAGATGACCTACTAGTAGTGGGGGATACAAGGGAACACACCAGTAGTTATACCATTTGATCTAATAAATTTTCTGGGAAGATTGGGGTTTAGAGTAACAAAGGAGAAATTGCAGTTTGTGGAGAGGGAAATGAAATATTTAGGGCATTTGATTAGTGAAGGCAGCAAGAGATTGGCCAGAATTGAGGGAATATTACATGTACTCAAACCTAAGACAAAGAAAGCTTCACAAATTTCTGGGGTTAGTAGGATGTAGTTGGGCATGGATAGATTCTTTTGTTGCTATCACTAAACCCTTGTATAAACACCTGCTGGAGGAAAGTCCAAATTCTATCATGGAGGATCAAGAGAGTGAGGACTTAGCAGGAGTCCTCAAACTATGGCCCGTGGCCAGATGCAGCAGCTGAGGATGTTTATCCCCCTCACCTGGGGCTATGAAGTTTCTTTATTTAAAGGCCCACAAAACAAAGCTTTTGTTTTTACTATAGTCCAGTCCTCCAATAATCTGAGGAACAGGGAATTGGCCCCCTATTTAAAAAGTTTGAGGACTGCTGAAAGCGTTTGTTAATTTTACCACCTGTATTGGCTCTCCCCATCTTGGAAAAACCTTTCCACCTATTTGTCAATGTTGAGAGAGGGTGGTTCTGGGAGTTCTTGCTCAAATAAGAGAGGGGCAGAGAAGATCCAGTGGCTTTCCTTTCTAAAGTATTAGATCCTGTAGCCAAAGAATCGCCAACCTGTGTATAAGCAGTAGCTGCTACTGCTCTATTGATAGAAGAAAGTAGGAAACTCACCTTTGGAGGCAGTCATACAGTGAATGTCCCACACCAAATAAAGACAATATTAAATCAGAGGGCTGGGAGATGGCTCACAGATTCTGGAATTTTGAAATAAAAGGCAACACTATCAGAAAAGGATGATTTAGTAGTCACCCAAGATCATAATCTTAATTCTGCTTCCTTTTTATCCCTTGGAGAGGAATGTCATTGCTTAGAGTTAATTAAGTTTCTTTTTTTTTTTATGGCTTTTTTTTTTTAAATTTTTATTTAATGATTACTTTATATTGACAACATTATCCCTTGCACTCATTTCTTTTCCGATTTTTTTCCCCTCCCTCCCTCCACCTCCTCCCCTAGATGGCAAGCAGTCCTTTATATGTTGGATATGTTGCAGTATATCCTAGATACAATATATGTTTGCAGAACCGAACAGTTCTCTTGTTGCATAGGGAGAATTGGATTCAGAAGGTATAAATAACCCGGCAAGAAAAACAAAAATGCAGATAGTTCACATTCGTTTCCCAGTGTTCTTTCTTTGGGTGTAGCTGCTTTTGTCCATCATTTATCAATTGAAACTCAGTTAGGTCTCTTTGTCAAAGAAATCCACTTCCATCAAAATATGTCCTCATACAATATCGTTGTCGAAGTGTATAATGATCTCCTGGTTCTGCTCATTTCACTTAGCATCAGTTCATGTAAGTCTCGCCAGTCCTCTCTGTATTCATCCTGCTGGTCATTTCTTACAGAACAATAATATTCCATAACATTCATATACCACAATTTACCCAGCCATTCTCCAATTGATGGGCATCCATTCATTTTCCAGTTTCTAGCCACTACAAATAGGGCATTTTGGCACATACAGGTCCCTTTCCCTTCTTTAGTATTTCTTTGGGATATAAGCCCAATAGAAACACTGCTGGATCAAAGGGTATGCACAATTTGATAAATTTTGGGGCATAATTCCAGATTGCTCTCCAGAGTGGTTGGATTCGTTCACAACTCCACGAACAATGCATTAGTGTCCCAGTTTTCCCGCATCCCCTCCAACATTCATCATGATTTTTTCCTGTCATCTTAGCCAATCTGACAGGTGTGTAGTGGTATCTCAGAGTTGTCTTAATTTGCATTTCTCTGATCAATAATGATTTGGAGCACTCTTTCATATGAGTGGTAATAGTTTCAATTTCATCCTCTGAAAATTGTCTGTTCATATCCTTTGACCATTTATCAATTGGAGAATGGCTTGATTTCTTATAAATTTGAGTCAGTTCTCTATATATTTTAGAAATGAGGCCTTTATCAGAACCTTTAACTGTGAAGATGTTTTACCAGTTAGTTGCTTCCCTTCTAATCTTGTTTGCATTAGTTTTGTTTGTACAAAGGCTTTTTAATTTGATGTAATCAAAATTTTCTATTTTGTGATCAGTAATGGTCTCTAGTTCATCTTTGGTCACAAATTTCTTTCTCCTCCACAAGTCTGAGAGATAAACTATTCTATGTTCCTCTAATTTATTTATAATCTCGTTCTTTATGCCTAGGCCATGGACCCATTTTGATCTTATCTTGGTATATGGTGTTAGTTAATTAAGTTTCAAACAAAAGTAAGACAGGATTTATAACAATTGCCAATACCTGGGGGAGTATTTTGGTTTATAGATGATTCTAGGATGTTATATGGGAAAAGGAAAAATGGATTTGCTATTGTTTATGGAGATAAAATTTCTACTGTTATCAATGGCAGTCTACCTGCCCATTGGTCAGCTCAAACTTGTGAATTGTATGCCTTAAATCAAGTGTTGAAGTTATTGAGGGACTAGGATGGGAATATATACACTAATTCGAAATATGCCTGGGATATGGTGCATATATTGGGAAAAATTGGGGAAGAAAGAGGGTTTGTAAATAGTAAAGGTAGATAACTGGTCCATCATACACTAGTCAGAGAGGAACTGGAAAACATTCTGGCTCCTAAGAAAGTAGCAGTAGTACACGTAAAGGAACATCAGATGGGAATTCTTTTGAGGCAAGAGGAAATAGATTAGCAGATGAGGAGGCCAAAGGATCTGGAGACCAGGAGATTACTCATATAATGGCCTTGATACCTGTACTTCCCCTTAGTCTGCCCTCTCCCAATTTTACACAAAAAGAAAAAGAGAAGGCCTTGACTCTCAGAGCAGTTGAGAACTCGGAAGCTTTTACCTGATGGCAGAAAGGTATTGACCAAAGCAAGTATGAGGCAGGTCCTTCAGCAACTGCACCAGGACAGTCTCTGGGATGTCCAAAACCTGTGTGATGTTGTCCTAACAAGGCATGTTTCCCCCGGCTTATATAATGTGACCTAACAACTGGTGGAAGGCTTTCCCATTTGTTGAAGGACTAACAAGGCTGCTCAATGCCAGGTCCCGAAAAGGAGACAACCTCTGGGAATCAGACTATTCTAAAGCTTCCAGGAGGACTTCACTGAGCTGCCACCAGTGGGTCACCTCAAATACTTGCTGGTCATAGTGCACCATCTGACTTCATGGCTGGAGGCATTCTCCTCAGGCTGAGCAACTGCTTCGACAGTAAATAAGGTCTTATTAGAACAAATTATTCCCAGATATGGAATAATGGAAAGGGTAGATTCAGATCTGGGAATAAATTTTTCTGCCCAAGTATTGCAGATCTGATTAGGGCCTTAGAAATCACTTTGGATCTCCATACCCCTTGGCATCCTCCCTCTTTTGGGAAAGTGGAAAGGAGGAATCAAGAAACAAAATGGCAAATGACTAAATTATGTTTAGAGACCCAACTACCTTGGACTATACATCTCCTCTCACTCTGATCAGAATCAGAACCAAACCATGTAGAGATATTGGGCTTTCACCTTGTGAATTGTTGTATGGTCATCCTTTCCAAGCTTATCATATGGGAAACTGGGACCCTATTTTAGGGATAAAGGATTGTATTTCTTAAGAGATATGTTAAATCATTGGTACAACATTTATAAGAACTACAACAAAAAGGATTAATAGCTCAGACTCCTCCTCTAGGAGGAATTCTGTTCATAGAATTCAGCTTGCAGATTAGATTTTGATCTGATCCTGGAAGGATGAGAAGTTACCTTACTTGCAGACCCTACTGACCTCAGACACTGCAATTCGGACCCAGGTATGAGGTATGAGGCTGGACACATCATAACAGAACAAAAGGACCTGTGGCACCACCTTTATCAGATTGGACAGTTGAAGATAAGGGAAGCCTCAAATTACATTTGAGGAAGGGGCCTCCACTGAATGGGAACACAATCTCTGAACCCAGTGCATTATAATTGTCTATATATTACTCTTTTTATTTTTTAAATTACTTTGAGCCTTTTTGGCTATTTGGGAGCTGATATATTTTCCCCTAGGAATTTCACCTTAACCTCACAGTGTACTCACTAACTCATTAAGAGGATCTGTTATATTTTGATTAAGAAGGCCAAAATTTTTCTTTCTTCCTGAACAGGCAGACCCGTATTTAGGGATTCAGTTGTATGATGATTTGGGAAGAGGGAAATGGAGTTTAGATACCTCCATTACCCAGACTGGAGATGCAAATGGTTAGGGTGACACCTGGCCCCCAGAAAGAATAGTTAAAGAGTATGGGCCAGCCACCTGGGCTGAAGATGGAAGTTGGGGATATATATGTTGAATAGGATAATTAGACTTCAATCAGTTGAAGAAATTATCACCAATCAGAGGCTAAGGTACTAGATCTGTTGGCTGACAAGCTACTCAAACCAGAGAGGCTGTTTTAGGCTGAATTATTGATTGGCATGAATTATTGGGGTGCTGTGCGAAACTAAATTTATCAACATGTTGTATAAGGATTGATGACAATGGAAATCTAGTAAAAGAAATCACTAAGAACATTAGAAAACTTGCTCATATTCCTGTACATACCTGGACCTCACCATTCAATATTTCCTGGTGGTCCTAGTTTGGGGGAAGCAGCTTCTTTGGTTTGGCCTATACCACTTAATGGTATATTACTCCCTACCTGCATATCTTGTTTGATCTGATTGGTAACTGGAATAGTCCAAAACTCATTGTCCAGAATGATTAGTTTGGAAGGAAAAACTGAAGGGTCTGTTAGATTGATGGTGTTAAAAGGACAAGGATGGGAACCAGTGGCCCAAGAAGACCAACAAGAGCCAGAAGGTGATGAGGAATTAGATAGGGAATGTGAAGTTATGTTACAAAAATGTGAAGACATCTCAGTGTACAAATAACAGGGGGGACTGAGTGAGATGAAGTGAGATCTCTCAAGACAGTTGTGAAAATCAAGTAAGGCTCCCTCTACTTCAGAGTTGGAATAGGCCTGAAGGTCTAGACTAGAGTTCATTATTGATCACAAAATAGAAAATTTTGAATTATCAAATTAAAAAGCTTTTGTACTAACAAAACTAATGCAGAAAGATTAAAAGGGAAGTAATAAACTGGGAAAACATTTTTACAGTTAAAGGTTCTGATAAAGTCCTAATTTCCAATATATATGCAGAATTGACTCTAATTTATAGGAAATCAAGCCATTCTCCAATTGACAAATAGTTAAAAGATATGAACAGAAAATTTTCAGATGATAAAATTGAAACTTTCATGTGAATAGAATCAGAATCTAGTTCTTCTTTGATCACAAATTCCTTGAAGAAAAGATTAGAAGGGAAGTAATAAACTGGGAAAACATTTTTTACAGTTAAAGGTTCTGATAAAGACCTCATTTCCAATATATATGCAGAATTGACTTTAATTTATAGGAAATCAAGCCATTCTCTAATTGATAAATGGTTAAAAGACATGAACAGAAAATTTTCAGATGATGAAATTGAAACTTTCATGTGAGTAGAATCAGAACCTTGGTCTTCTTTGATCACAAATTCCTTCCTTCTCCTATGTTCCACTAATTCATTTATAATCTCATTCTTGATGCCTAAATCATGAACCCATTTTAATCTTATCTTGGTGTACGGTGTTAAGTGTCTAGTTTCTTCCATAATAATTTCCAGTTTTCCCAGCAGTTTTTGTCAAATACAGAATTCTTATCCCAAAGGTTGGGATCTTTGGGTTTGTCAAACACTAGATTGCTACAGTTATTGAATATTTTGTCCTGTCAACTTAACCTATTCCACTGATCAACTAGTCTATTTCTTAGACAATATCAAATGGTTTTGGTGACCACTGCTTTATAATATAGTTTTAGATCAGGTACAACTAGGCCGCTTTCATTTGATTTTTTTTTTCATTAGTTCCTTTGAAATTCTTGACCTTTTATTCTTCCATATGAATTTTGCTGTTATTTTTTCTAGTTCATTAAAATAGTTTCTTGGGAGTCTGATTGACATAGCACTAAATAAATAGATTAGTTTAGATAGTATTGTCATCTTTATTATATTTGCTTGGCCTATCCAAGAGCACTAAATATTTTTCCAATCATTTAAATCTGACTTTATTTGTGTGGAAAGGGTTTTGTAGTTTTGCTCATATAGTTCCTGTCTTTCCTTTGGCAGATAGATTTCCAAGTATTTTATACTATTGATAGTTATTTTAAATGGAATTTCTTTTTGTATCTCTTGCTGTTGGATTTTTTTGGTGATATATAAAAATGCTGCACATTTATGTGGGTTTATTTTGTATCCTGCAACTTTGCTAAAGGTGTGGATTATTTCTAATAGCTTTTTAGTAGAATCTCTGGGGTTCTCTAAGTATACCATTATATTATCTGCAAAGAATGATAATTTGGTTTCCTCATCACGTACTCTAATTCCTTTAATCTCTTTTTCATCTCTTATTGCTGAAGCTAGCATTTCTAATACAATATTGAATAGTAATGGTGATAGTGGGCAACCTTGTTTTACTTCTGATTTTATTGGGAATGGTTGCAGTTTATCACCATTACATATAATGTTTACTGATGGTTTTAAGGAAACCATTTTAAGGAAAAGTCCATTTATTCCTATACTCTTTAGTGTTTTTAATCAGACTGGGCGTTGTATTTTATCAAATGCTTTTTCCACATCTAATGAGATGATCATATGATTTTTGTTAATTTGGTTATTGATATAGTCAATTATGTTAATAGTTTTCCTAATATTGAACCCATCCTGCATTCCTGGTATAAATCCTACTTGGTCGTGGTGTATTATCCTGAGGATGATGTTCTGTAATCTTTTTGCTAATATGTTATGTAAAATTTTGGCATCAATATTCATTAGGGAGATTGGTCTATAATTTTATTTTTCTGTTTTTGTCCTTGGTTTAGGTATCAGTAACATGTCTGTGTCATAAAAGGAATTTGGTAGAAGTCCTTCATTTCCTATTTTTTCAAATAGTTTATATAGATAATAACTGTAGAGGGCTGAAACTCTTGAGTTCATGCACTGAGGTTCATACAACCAAATACATGAGGCTACTTACTGATTGGACAATACTCTCGAAGCATATTTTTTCATTTTTTTTTTTTTTTTGGTTTTGCTTGCTTGACTGATTTTTGATGTCTCCCTGAGTTATTCATTTCCATTTGTTCAATTCTGATTGTTAATGAATTATTGTCTTCATTTACTTTTTAAATTTCTTTTTGTAATTGTCCAATTAAGTTTTTAAATGAGTTGTTTTGTTCTATGGAATTTTTTTCCATTTCACAAATTTTATTTTTTAGAGAGCTATTTTCTTTTTCCAATTCACTAATTCTGTTTTTCAAGGAGTTGATATCTTTATCCACTCGATCTTTTAATGATTAGAATGACTTATCCAGATCCTCTTGCCAAGCTTCTTTTTCCTTTCCCCATTTTCTTCTAGCTTTCTTGTAAGAGCCTTTTAAATTTCTTCTATGAGAGCCTTATGTGGTAGGAACCAGATCATATCCCCCTTTGGGATTTCATTTGGAGATAATCAGTTTTTAATCTCCTCAAGGTTTGAAGTCTGCTCTCTATCAGTATAAAAGCTATCTATGGTTAGGGCCCACTTTATGTTTGACAAAACAAACAAACAAACAAAAAACAGCTGCGGTCTGCTTTTATGGCAGTGTGGTATTACTAAGCTTCCTCTCCAGACAACAGAAGTACAGTGAAGCAGCAGTGGGACCAGCAATGGATGTGCTAGGATCAGCATCTGCACTTGGATTAGCCTTGCTCACTGAGATCATGCTACATCCCTCCTGGTGCTGGGTAAGTATGGCCAGGTCCAGAGCAACTCTAGCATTTCAGGGTTATAGTCTTTATCCCCTGTGTTTTTGTTTCTCTGCTGATCTACTGGCTTGCTGCTAGAGCAAAGCAGCCAACACTGTAGCTCCCTACAAATTTTCTGTTGGCTGAGACCACACCCACCCTCCCTCAGGTCTGTTCAACCTGAGATGCCTTCTGTGCTCTCACTGCCAATTTGCCTGACACTGCACCTGGCTTAGCTGTCCCGCCTGAGAGCAAAAAACAGACCTTTGGGTTTATCAGTCAAGCACTAATTCTGAGGCTGTTGCATAAGAGAAGTAGTCTGGAGGTAAGGGAAAGCTTAGATAGATGCATATGCCCTCTCCACTATCTTGGCTCCACCCCACCTTAAACATATATATTTTTTTACAGCTGAAACTGCATTTTTTTTTTTGAGATTATTCTGAAATACTACTAAATCTGTGCCTCTTTCTACACTTTATGCAGGATGGAAAGCTTAAGTGATGCTTTTCTCATTATCTACCCTACATTTTGCCATGTGCTTCTGCTCAGATAAGAATCTCTGGGTTAACAAGGATCCTTTATTTAAAAGATAAAGTTCTCTTGTAGCAATTCAGTTGTTTCTCAAGCTTACTGAATGACTATTTCGTTTTGTTTTGTTTTGTTTTCTTCAGGAACAGATTATTAAGCAGAGGAATTGTTAAAAGTTCAATTAAACATTTCAATCAGTATGTACACATATACTCAAATTTGTATGCTAGAGATATGAACACTATGACAAATTCTGGAATAGAAGCATGAAAATCAATATCATCTTTGCTTGCAAAGAATTTATACTCTAATGAAATTGTCTTAAAAGCAGGGGCTATGCATCCCCCAGGAACACTTGCATGCTTCCAAAGGATATTTAAATAACTAACTAATAAATAAATAACTAATAAGCAAGAAGATGGGTTACATCCTACTCTAGCCATGATCACTAATCATAGATTTGTGTCCTGTATAACTATTCTAATCTTTTAGACCACTTTTGCTCACTACTCTCCCTCACACATGTCTACCTTCTTTTACCACAGCCTCCTTGCCTAAAATGAACTATTAGTAGATAACCTAATCTATGCATAATCTATCAGCAACTGTATGGGAAAAAATTTCTGCCTCTCCCATTGCTTTGAGGCAATATCATATTGCCCTACCCATATTTTTAGAAAAGACAAAGTTTTACAGAATGAATAACCTTGAGTAGATTTCTTTCAGCATCATGAACCTCATTAGAATAGCTTTCCTCTAAACCTATCCCTTTCCTGAATTTCTCAATTCAAATCATCATTCAAATCACCTCAATTTGCATTAATATTTGAACTCCTTACTCTCAAAATAGTCTGTTGCATATCTAGTCTGTTGCAAAACTGATCACTCCTTTTCCCACAACATCTCTCATATACATCTTCTCTCCACTCACAAAACTACAATCTTCACTTAGACTTTCATCACTTGGACTATTGCAATAATCTTCTAATTGCCCCAGAAAAATATTTTCCTCTTTCCAATCTACTATCCACATAACTACCAAGGTGATGTCCCTAAAATATTGGTTTAACCATGCATTCTCGTATCCAATAAACTCCTGGGATTCTTTATTGACTCTAGGATTAAATATTATTTGATCTTTGTTTCAACCCTTTTAAATTTCTATTTTGTATAAATTTAATAATGTAATATGTACTTATAATTTAAATATAAAAATATATACATATATGTATTAGTTGGTATACACAAAAAATATTTTATTGTTTGATATATGCAAGCAAAAAGTTTGGAGATCACTGCTCTAAGAACATCCCAGTGAGTGCTCTAGACCCCACTGAGATCACACACTAGACCTAAAGCAAGCAATATATGATGACAAGCCATTTTCATACATTGCAACTTAATTCACATTTGGTTTGATATAATAGAATAGTGCATCTCATCTGTGAATCTCATAGCATTTTATGAGTAAAAGTATGATTGGTGAGAAAATATTTCAAACCTCAAATGATAAATTTGGGTCAGAGCAACATTAATGAGTTTATCTGCAAATAATCATTAAGTGAGGAACATATGCACACACCGCACATTCTGATGGTAATTTCATCCTATTCATCATCACGACATTTCTATCAGGTCCACAGTAGTAGTATACTGGTGTTGTGCAATGTGGTCTTGGTAATTTTTTCTTGCAACTGATGAAATGCAGCTTTAAGTTACTTTTTTCTTTGGTCTTTTATTACTATTCTATTGGTTTTTACATATATATGTATAAATATGAATGTATTTTATAAGTACATTAACACAATAGGACCATGACTAAGAAAAATATTAAATTCAGTGTCTTGAATAAATTAAATACTGATGTACCAGAATAGAGTTAAACTTCTAATAAATCAAGGGTCTAGCTTAGTACACATAATAAAAACTTAACCAAATTACTTAAAATCATTTTGAAATGATTTTGAAATATTAGTCTTTGAAGATATACCTAATCTGTAGTTTTTAGAGTAAGGCTTAGTCAAGCTGTGATATGAATATATCCCACCGATTGTTAAAAGAAATCACTCACACAATAAAAGGTCATTAGGTTTTTCTATTCACCACAATGATTGGATTAATTTCATACCAAGTGTAAACATATTATTTTATTGATATTATATCTTTAAATAATCTAATATAACCTTAATATGAAAATGTGTAAATTATGACTATAATTTCATTTGATTGCATGCTGCTTTAATTCATATACAAGTAGAATATGATTTGAAGGAATCTCAAAGGTCATCCAATCCAAACCTTTGCTTGAATTTCTAAAAGCAATCATCTAGGAACTTCTTGAATGATTCTAATAATGAAGAATCTATCTCATCTGGTCTCTAAGAACTACTACTGGACCACATGGGTTGGGACACTGAAAGACTATATTTATTCAAACCCTATTTTCTGTATTACAAGAGCCATTTTGTTATTCCCAACCCTCCCCCACCCCCATTCTCTAACAATATTCCTTTGTAAAGATACCCACCCTTTCCATTGTGATCTCTAGAATGTTTGATCCATAGCTAACAAACTTGATTTTATTTTTTTCCTTTTCCCACTCCTTCTATATTCTTGCTCTCATCAATATCTAGCTTTCTGCAGACAACATAGTCTTTTCTGGACCACCCTTTCTAGCATCAATTAAAACTTTTATTCATTCCCTACTCACGTTTTGAGAAGAGTTTTAGAATGCTCCTTGCTGCCTAATCTCATTTTCAAGATCACCCCTTACTGATATCACTCAGCAATCTCTCTATCTATATCTACCATCTAATCAAATTTGGTAGCTTTTGTCTATTGACTTCCAGTAAACTGCCCTTCTTTTCTCAGTTAGTTTGATGCCTTTCTCACAGTCTTTTCCTACTCACCAACTCTTGCTTTCATATTAAGGAACTTAAACACACATACACACATATAACCACATATTCATATAAACACATTTAGAGATAAATATATACATAGTTAGATGGATAGTCCTTGAAATAATTTAACCTCTAAGATCCTGAAGTTAGTTATTTTGCATGAAACACTCCTTTACCCCACATCAACTACACACAGGGATGATCATTCCTTTGAATCTTCCATGACTGACAAATGTACTGCTTTTATGTTTATGAAATCTATAATTTCTTTATTTCATCACAATCTCTAAGCATACCACCTCTCCTTCTGTCTTGCAATCACAAATGCTATCTTTACCATGACCTCCAATCTCTGAAACCCTTACTTCTTTCCCAGATCATTGCCCCTGTCTTGACTATACTTTTGAAAACTGTATCCATTACCTTGATAATCCAGTTCAACTCTACACTGTTACCTTATCTTCAGTATTTTCCCCCTTTATTCTCATGATGATCTTTCCTTGCCAAGCCTCATTCTTGAATTATTTCCAAAATCTGCTGCCTTCACTCCAACTCACATGCTATTGAATGAAACTGGAGGAAATCATGAAATTATGCTGACTAGATGCATTACAAATTTGTTATATAGACTCAGCTGAGCTCTCACTGTAGCAGGGCAATTCTTTCATATCTCCCAAGTGATAAACTATGATTTCCTAAACTTTTTAATTCCTCTTCAAATCTTCCAAAGCCCCACTCCTCCCAATTTCTCAGCTGAGAGCTTTGTCTCATGTTAAATTGAAGACATTCCCAAGAGCTCACTTTTTTCCTCTCTTCATTTTATATCACACAACTTCTGCCACTATTTCTTCTTTCATCTTTTTTTTTTTTCATGTAAAGAAGTGGCACTTTTCCTTACCAGTGCTTTACTTTTTGTCAGTCCTCTACTACCTCTAACCTGATCCCATCCCATCTAGTCTTCCCCAGAAGATTGTACCTTCTATCATTCCTAGTTTATCTATCTTCACTCTCTCCCTCTCTACCAGCTGTTTCCCCACTTCCTACAAACAAACCTAAGATGTGTATCCCATCTTAAAAAAAAAAAAAACAAATAAATAACTCGATCCCATCTCCACTACCCATTGTCCCACATTTCTTCTCCCTTTTATAGCTAAACACCTGGAGAATTTAATATACAATTGATAATCCTAATTCCTTTCCCTCACTCTCTTAATTTTCTACTATATGCTTTTTGATTACATTAGTCAACTAAAACTCTCAAACCACTGTCTCCAAAGTTACCAGCGATCTTTTTTATTAGTAGTAAAGCTTTTTTATTTTCAAAACATAATGCTTGGGTAATTTTTCAACATTAACCCTCGCAAAACCTTGTGTTCCAATTTTCCCTTCTTCCCCCCCTTCTCCTAGATTGCAAGTAATCCAATATAGATTAAACATGATAAAAATATATGTTAAATCCACTATATGCATACATATTTATACAATTATCTTGTTACACAAGAAAAAAATCAAAGAAAAAATAAAATGCAAGCAAAAAACAATGAAAAGCATGAAAATGCTATGTTGTGGTCCATACTCAGTTCCCACAGTCCTCTTTCTGGGTGTAGATGGCTCACTAGTGATCTTTAAATTAAAATCAATTTTCTTTTCCCAAGTCAAATATGTTTCTCAATCCTCATCTGCCTTAGTCTTTCCACACACTTTGGCATTTAGATCATTCTCTTTTTGATATTTTCTTTTCTCTAGGTTTTCATGACTCTCCATTATCCATTATCCCTTATTATCATTATGACATTCCTCAGTCTTCCTGCAAGGTCTTCATTAGGGCTGTGTGCTCATTGTAGGTGTTTCACAGAGTTTTTGTCTTTGATCTCTTTCTCTTCACCATAGAATCTATTCTGTTTAGTGATCCTATCACTTTCTATTCATTCTCAGATCTGTTCATTTAAGTGGATTATAGACATCTTAAACTCAACTTGTCCCAAACTGAATTCATTATCTATCCCCCTCCCTAGTATTAACCTATTCTGAACTTTTGTTGAGGGTACTTCTTCCTTATCTAAGTGTCATTGTGGATGCCTCACTCTTTCTATTTCTTATTCATTCCTGCCAATATCCAATCCATTGTCAAGCCCTGTCAATTTTATATTCATATCATCTTTCATATATGGGACTGCTATTACCATAGGGCCATTTGTTTCCTAGATGTTTCATATATGGGACTGCCATTACCATAGTGCCCTCCTTATATCATACTTGAAACATTTGTTGGCTGGTCTTCCTGCCTTAATTCTGTCC